>NC_092671.1:15132500-15432500 GCF_964355755.1 Antedon mediterranea | reverse complement strand
TCCAGCTTCTTTCGCTGCAGGTCGTGTTCCAATAATTACTCGTTCATACTCATCAGGTTCAAATAAGTTGGGAACTTCTCCAGAATTCAGTATGTTGTTTATGTCTTCCAGAAACTCCTCTACAACAATCTAATCAGAACAAATTAAGAAAATTTTATTAAGCGAGAGATTTCAGCTTTTCACTTTTTGTATTCTTTAATAGAGGGTATATGAAGTACAATATTCTATACAAATACAGTTTCAAAATTCACCTGTGTATCTGTGAAAAGGAAGACAGTGTTCTTATTTTGAACACCTGCAAGCATATACAATTGTTTAAGGTCTTCATGGAAGGACTGGTAGTTGTAGCCTCTACTCAATTCAATTTGAAAACATTGGTAACCACAGATATGTGATGCTAAACGGGTCAGGGATTGCTTTCCTGTACCACCGACGCCAACCAGTAGAGCATTTCCTCTTTCCTGGCGTATCATCCGGACAATCCTATGAGAAAATGCAAAGAATTTAAGACAGGAGTATAACCTACTGTTTTAAATGTATAAGATAATATATACGATGCTTACTCTGGGACTAAGACAATCTCCCAAGCATGTTGAAGTTTGTGGGAGTAGGCATATACCCAAGTCAACTACTATAAAAATAAGCAAATGTCTTTTGTTACCTGGCAACATGCATCATTGCATCCAAGAAAAACACTAGTTTCATTTCCTTAGAAGAACTCATGTTATAATCATCAAGGTACTGAAATTTGAGGAAAAATGAAAGATATTATTACATAATCTAAATCTAAACTTCATAGCATATTTCACTTAAATTAAATTTTAATCATTTGATCACCTGATATGTTTGATAATCATGGTAGAGATTAATCAGCCTAGAGGCGCATGGTGGAGAAAGAAAGAGATGGATTAGGCTGGAGATCATGTAATGAAGCTAAAGTTAAAGCTAGAAACAGAATTGACTGGAGAAAATATCTTGTAGCCTTATGAGTCACTCGGCCCAAAGAGGATAGGTAAGCAAGATAAGTAATTGTGAGAATTCTTACATCATTCAGGACATTTTTAAGTTTATTCAGATCTGTAATATCTTCATAGAATCTGTCAGCTGGATCTGCACCCATCTTCATGAAATCACCAAAGATTATCGGTTTTGTCACAAACGTTTCAGCTTCTATATTCTGACCAAAATGTTTACTGGCCATCTCAGCTGTTATTTCATTGAAGAAGTTTTTGTCCTCTTGATTGATAAGACGATCATGGAAGACACGCTGACATTCATGGGAAAATAGGCGGAATATGGATGTCTGATCACGGATAATGCTGGGATCAGCTTGTAATACACCTGTGTAGAAATAATATCTTGTATTATCTAGTTTAAATGGGGCTTTTCAATAAGTAAAACATAAATGGTACAGTTGTATAAAGTTAATTGTTGCGTATCAGAGATGGGCCAGAGAACAAACAAAAGGGAGTGATGCAGTAAAGACAGAAAAATGTACAAAATGCAGGGCATCTAGGAAGAGGTGATGGATGGACACAATTGCCAACGAAGTGTCAACCATTATATAGGGAAAGAAAGAGGGGTAGACCTCATTCGAGATGGAGGGATTAACTCATCAGACAGACTGGTATTACAGCATGGCCAAGATTTACGAAAGACAGGCACAGAGCTAGCTGGCCCCAGTTGGGAGAGGCCTTCGCCCAGCAGTGAGATGATGGGCTAAAGAAGAAGTTGTATACCACAATGTTAAAAGGGAAATACATATCACATACATACCTTGAACACACTTAGACAAATCTCGTAAGTTGAAAACATAATGAGACTTGGCTGGTGTTGGCAACAAGTCAGTACTCATTCTACCATAGATCTCAACAGCTGCTCCAACAATGGCCTCTGCAGACTGCTTCACTGCTGGTGCAAATTCTTGCAGGAACCCACTGATGATTGACTGATTTTGGGAAATAAGATAATATAACAGGTCATTTGGTTTTGACATTTATAAAATCCCTTTATTGCAATAGCCGCATAAACTTAACCATTATATCTAAACTAAACTGCAACGTTTTACAAAAAGTACTACGAACCTTGAATATTTGTTTCAGTGTGTGATCAGTTGCCACAGGAATACAAAACATACTAAAGTGACGCATCAGACGAGGGGTAACAGGGTTACGACCGCCTCCAGGGGGTGCACATGCTGCAACCAGAGTCACATCCTTAAATAGGAATATTCCATGAAATATGTATACGATCTTTCAATAAATGCATAACAATATTTTAATACTAAAAAATAATTTTATTTGGATCCTAATATACATACCTGAATATCCTTCCAGAAAAGCTTTTCACGATCGTAAAATCCTTTGAAATCTTGATATTGTCTGAGCAGCTCAATTGGTGGTTGTGACCCATAAGTGTCAAGCTTTGGCATGTTGAGGTCATCAACGAATATTATAACTCTCTTACCAATAGGAGCACCTTTGAGATCATATTAAAAAAACATGCAACATTAATATCTTCCTCTGGAGGTGGATATAATACTTGGATCTTACATATAATATGTCTACATTTTAGAACTATTACTAACATAGGGCCATAAGGTTGAGCTATTCTCAGTACATAACAAGGACTACAGAAGTTAATAAATAACACATTTTTATTACCAATAATGTTCTTTCGTTTCTTCTCTAATTTGCTTTCAATAATCTCTTGGGTTCTTATACTGGTGGTCTGTGCAGAGAAGTTCATGTAGACAGGAACATAGCTAGATTGTTCTGCTATGCCATCAAGAAGTCCTCTTGCAACTACAGACTAAAACAATACTAACAGTAATAGCATTGATGCTACAGGTTTAATACTAATAACAATAAAATACCAAAATTACTAACTACTCAATCCTACATACCTTTCCAACACCAGTTGTTCCTGTAAACAACACTGATCGTCCAATAGCCAGAAGCTTCTCCATAATATATCCGAACCGAACAGTGTCCAATGTCGGGACTAACATTTCAAAGAATGGAACTTCTGGATTGTACTTAAAGGTTGGGATAATCTTCTCCCAAAGATCCAATCTCTTGGTATCAAAATCCATGTAGACACTCCAGAGGTCTCCATTTTGCGGAAGCTTTAAAACAGTTTAAAAAAAGATATTATTTACCATAGTTTAAAAAAAAGAGCAATGATGAGGCTCTTTAGATTAGATAACTGAACTTTTCATACCCTGCCTTTATACTATAATTTAAGCCAAGTTAATACTTAAAGATATATGTCCCCCAAAAACATAAAAAAATGAAGATTAATTAAATCATACTTTGAATAGGTTATTTTGTAGTTTCAATAAAGTTAATCACTTCCGTGGAAAAATAACTTGGAAAAACAATGTTTTCACTTATAAAATGACAAAATAAATGGTTAAATTCAATCAAAAATCCATTGGCTGGCAGCCAATAAGACTATTTTTTGCTTTAAATTACAGTTTTTTCAGGTAAATACATTTTTTTAAATCTAATTTTTGGTCAAAGTGGATAACTATATGTAACATTAAAATGGCATATTCAACAGAACATTTTTTAATAATTATTTTTTCAGGGAACAATACATCTTTAAACTAGCCTACCTTTGCTTCGCCATTGTCTTCAAACTGATTCCTAACAAAAGTATCAAAGGTATCCCAACTATTGTCCAAGAGGTTTCCGCCAATTGCCCAGACGTATGAAAACACAAACGTTGTGCAGATCAATGGATGAAGTTTGTTTGTGTCCATGCCGAGGTCAATCTTGCTGCGACCTTTCTGAAATAGTAGCTCTTCAAGCAGACAGCATAGAGTAGCTACTTTGTTAATATCAACCTAATGTATGGAAATTAAACGATAAGTGTAAATATTTATTTAATTATTGTTTCTAGTCTATTTATGGAAACAGAAAAACACGCTAAATGTGCCTACATAAAATGAAAATAAACTAACGTCATTCAAAATAAAGTTATTATTTTATTATTATTATACCTGAACAATAGCCTGTGTACATTTCTTGGTAGCAAACTTTAAACCCTCCTCTACATATGTCTGGAAGAGATCATTGATGAACTGGAATGTCTCCTCTTTCAACATCTTCTTAAACTTGGCCATCCATGTTCGTACGTATGGCATCCACTTTAACTCTCCAGGATCAATGTACACCATACCACACCTATAATCAATTATAAGTTCATTATTAGTATTTGTAAAGTTATATTGATATGTAAACATATAGATATGTAAGCATATAGATATGTTAACATACTCAGCATGTTTTTTATATTGCAATCCACTCCTGAATCCCCAAAACACAGACCACAAGGTTCAAACCTGTTCCACTGGAAGCAACACACTGCACCAATTAATCTCAAAGCAAACATCATAGAAATGGTCTTACCTGCTAACCGTAGCTGGAGAAGCAACAGCCAAATCCTGAACTTCAAACACCATGTGAATTGAATTTGTTAACTTGATGCGTTCAGAGTTTGCCAAGCACAGCATTTTGTTGTCATCCAGTACTGTGTTCATGTTCTCAATCCAAAGTGCATCTACTGGACCATCACAGATGATCCACTTATGATCCTCTGTTGTGTCCTGAGGAAACAGAAACATGTATTATAAAAAAAAATAGATAGCTTTTGATTTTCAACAATTCAAGAACTAGTCATGTCATGTTAATTCATTGTGAAACATTAGAAAGTGATTCTTTGCTCGATTCCTTGAAACAGTTTTGGCAGAATCTATGACCAGACAATGGCCTACTACACAATTATGCATAGAACATAGGCCATCGCAACTAAAAAGTTCCTTAATTTACATCCTCCTCCACTTATAAGAATAGCACCTATACTTACATTGACAGCTTGTCTAACGATAGTAGCCATAAGCCCATCTTGCCATTCCAGGGTAAGGTTATTGATCTCTCCATAGAGCTCACCCATACTGACTGACTTTGGGTTCATTACATAGGTGTGTACAGGTTGATAATATGGACTGACCTCTCCAGCTTCATAAAGGTCGACTATAGTCTTTGCAAGAACCTTTGACATACAGAAATATAAAATATTAGTTTACTCGGCACTACTTAGAATTAACATACCTAGTATAGTGCTTATCATTAATAAAAGATATGTAATGATCCTTAGTTATTGCATTTCTTAAAAAGGGAGCAATGTATCCACCCTTAGAAAACGAAAATTAAAACACATTACCTATTACAAATAAAGCAAATATTATATATGAAATATTGAAAAGTTTATAACTAAAAGTTGATTAATCTCATACCTCATACACAGTTGTTTTGCCACCTCCTGTAGGCCCCACTAACATGACACCATGTCGGACAATCATTGTCTCGTAAAGCTGAATAACTTTCTTAATGATACAATCTTCATCTTGCAAGCCTTTGTTGAGTAGTGTCTGTACAATAAACTTTTGTAGCGTTCCATAATCGTGTTCAGGCAATACAACACCAGGGAACAAATCTGATAAAATGCCCTGAATATAAAAAGATAAGAACATTGCAAATTACTCATTTCAACAGTCAATTAATCAGTAATTGGCTAACAAAAACTAAATCACCATTTCAAAATAGAACTTACAGCAAACAGAAGAGCATCATCTGCAAGAAACTTGGGGAGATTACTATCCCTCAAGGCCCGAATGAGTACAATATCTTCGCCAAGATCTGGGTTATCACGCTTGAGTGATCCGGCCATAACCAATACAGATTTAACAGCCCTCATGCCAAAATCGTAGTGATCTTGTTGGGACAACTGTTCACTGCATAGTTTGTACATCTGTGTCATCTTTCGTGCAAGATTGCGTGAAGATTCAAAACCTTCAGAGTAGAGAATCACCTCAGCAATTAGAGCTGAAAAAAACAAAAAACGCATTGAATACCAAGAAGCAAATTGGGGCTTTTACTTATAGGCTAATAAATAAATAATACTAAAACATTTACCATAATCAGGTACCATCATAGCAATAGGCCTAAACAACGCCTTCAGGTTATCTGGTAACTCTGTACGACCGGCATATCCTGGGTTCATTGTAATAAACGCTGCACAGCTTGCTACTAGTTTGATCTCACGTCCTTCAAACATAAACCGTGTTACCTGTAAGACATAATAAGTGAACTAGCAGAACTAGCAAAGACACCCATACTGGCGTGGTTTTCAAATGTAGTTTAAAACCTTTTTAGGACATGAGAGAACTAGCCAAGACACCCACACTGGCGTGGTTTTCAAATGTAGTTTAAAATCTTTTTAGGACATGAGAGAACTAGCCAAGACACCCGTACTGGGGTGGTTTTCAAATGTAGATTAAAACCTTTTTAGGACATGAGAGAACTAGCCAAGACACCCATACTGGCGTGGTTTTCAAATGTAGTTTAAAATCTTTTTAGGGCATGAGAGAACTAGCCACGACACTCGTACTGGGGTGGTTTTCAAATGTAGTTTAAAACCTTTTTAGGACATGAGAGAACTAGCCAAGACACCCGTACTGGGGTGGTTTTCAAATGTAGATTAAAACCTTTTTAGGGCATGAGAGAACTAGCCAAGACACCCATACTGGCGTGGTTTTCAAATGTAGTTTAAACCCTTTTTAGGACATGAGAGAACGAGCCAAGACACCCGTACTGGGGTGGTTTTCAAATGTAGTTTAGAACCCTTTTAGGACATGAGAGAACTAGCCAAGACACCCGTACTGGGGTGGTTTTCAAATGTAGTTTAAAACTTTTTCAGGACATGAGAGAACTAGCCAAGACACCCGTACTGGGGTGGTTTTCAAATGTAGTTTAAAACCTTTTCAGGACCATTTGGGTCATTTTGATACTCCATGTTTATAGCTGTGTGTAATAGTAACAATTTGCATAACATGATAAACATACTCTCTGTCTATTTAAGATACTAAATCTGGATGGAAGAGCTGTCAGTTGAAAACATCTCCACTCAGAAAATTTTACATCTTTGGCTTTAATTTACCATAATTTACAAACAAGATGAAAAAAATGTTACCTTGGCAGCTTTGGCATTCCTTATTGTTATAAGCTGTTGTGCAATGACAGACAACACTTCAATGTAGATACGATTAAACTCATCAAAACAGCACCAAGCTCCTGACTGCGCCAAACCCGAAAAGAAACGGCCCATCATCTTGTAGTCCAAGCCGTCAGAGCAGTTGAAGACAACACATTGTTTTGCAAGACCTTTGGCAAGATCTTTTGTTGTCTCTGTCTTGCCAGTACCTGCTGGACCAGCTGGTGCACCACCAAGATCTAGTTGCAGTGCTCCCATAAGACAGAGGTAACATCGATCCTGGCAATGAATATATGGAATAAATCTAAGTGGCTGATTTACTTAACATTTAGTGGTAAAAAAACATTGCGATTATTTAACTGATAATAATGGCCTGTATAATTACTATAATTATAGATATAATAAAGATGTTTAAAAGTAGTAGTAAAACTACAGTTCGGTGGTTAGCATACAATCATTTCAGGGTCCTGGAAATTCATAGCTAAGTACAAGTAAATCTTGTTTATCACTATACCTATAAATGTAATTGGCTAGAGGATGAAATTTACAGTTAAATAAAGAGACTTATTAAAAAACTCACAGTCAATGGGGTGATGACAAGCCTAGCTGATGCTCCAAGATATTCATAGCCATAAACATACTGTGATGTAGACATTCTTACTACACAGTTGTCCATGTCCATATCCCAGTAGTATCGAAGCTGCTTTGTCCACTCAAAGTTGTTCACACTGTTAACCTCATTTTTCACCATACTTGTGACAATATCTCGTGCATGGACATCGATTGTGATGAGTGCACACAGAACATTACGTACAAGTTGTGGTAACTGACCACGTACCATAGCTGCTAGATTGTTTAAATTCTGCAAACCAAAAAATGTACTGTATTGTAATGTAAGTGGATGCTAATTGTATGCAAGTCAAAAAAGTATAAAAAGTAATTGATGTCATTTATACTTTTTTGGCCTACATACAATCAACTATACTATACAATAAACAGAAGCCAGATTAAATTACTTCAATCTGTCGTAATAGTTTACTGTAATGCAATCTATTTAAATTTGAGGTAAAGAGGTAAATAAAGATGAAGATCTGAGTTTAATACCAACCGTGACACATCTCTTCTCAAACTCCTTAAGAGCTTCCTGGCGATCAAAGTCACCCTCAAGTACTGCACTGAGATCGCGACACCACATGGTCTGTGAGACAGTCAATACAACCTGTGATGGATACAATGTCAGCCACTCTTTATGAGGTCTACTGCTGAAGTCAGCCAGAGAAGCTTTGGTGATCTTACGTAGAGAGGTAACCATAGCTTCTTCAACCTTGCCAAGCCAATCTTCTACATTTCCTCTTGCCTTTAGACCTTTTCCAAGGCCAACCTTCTCATTCTCAGGTGATATAATGCCAAGAATATCATTTGTACTGGTTTTAGCAGCTTCAGCCTCTGTAAAAATGGATATAAAAAATAACATTTGATGTCCCTGTACAGTTATGCAGCCAAATTTTATGTTCTAAAGACAAACTACATGATTATGTAAAAGGAACATAAAAATAGTAATCATAACAAAAAACAAACCTTTCTCTCCTGAAGGAGATGCCTTTCCTTCACTTGATTGTGGTATAGCAGAACCAAACTCCAACAGAGCAATTGCATCAAAGCATTTGCGCAGATGTGGTTGTACGGCATGTGGATTCCTTGTTTGGGAAAGTATCTCAAGTAATTCATCATTGGACAAGAAATAGAATCTGTAGAAAAGCAAAATTAAGGAATTATGAAAGCTACAGTATACATTAATAGCAACACATATGAAATATATTTACTATACCATTGAGATGTCAATATTTTGACCTAAATTAATTACTAACTACCTTGGAAATATAACTCTTTTGGATTCCAAATACTGTTCGAGACACTTCTGAATTTGGTCCAATAGAGAGTTATTATTCTGGAAAGTTTCCAGCAGTCCTGGTTGTGTAGCAGCACGCATTGCCAGTGGTAGTCTGTTAGCCTTCCTCATGATCTCTTTCCAAGACTTGTCTACCTGCATAAACATCTTAGCTTCACCAGGAAGCTGACGCTGAATGTCAGGAGCGCTGAAGATGCTCTCCAGATAAAGCCAATTCCTCTGGCAGTTTAACCACTCCTCCTACAAATAGATATGAAATTTATATTTCTTCTATTTTATTCCATTGTAAATTTTCTACATCTTACAAACATTGGAAATTTAAATTGTTTAAAGTAGATTACATTTTTGAGATTTAAAAAATGTAATATTAATAAACACATTAATATTTCATATAGATTCTATAAACTAATGTGCGTATTTCATTTTTTTAAATGCATATTTCTGAACAAATTTCTTACTAAAGTTTTGTTGAACAGTTCCAAGTTCTTGACCCATTCCTCAACTCGAGGTTTGATTGGTCCAACATGTCTAGAGCTGGAAATCGTTGAGATGTTAACCATGCTATCATCTAAAAGAACTTGAATTTCTTCAGTGCCTCCAAGAATAAAGACATCTTTAGAGTCACGGTGCGATAAGACCACAAATTCTGTTGTCTTCCATGCATCTTCAACCTAATAAAGATAAATTTGAATACAGTAGAAGCCTTATTTTGGGCACAACTATTCAGGGACACTATTAGACAAGACTTTTCCATGATATGAACAAGGGGCAATAAATATGTTTTAACACTATGGAAAATCCTGTTTAGGGGACAATTTTTTGGTCCCAAAGGTGCCTATTAATCAAGGATCTTGAGGTATGTAAAAAGTGTCCTTAGAAATTAACATTGCAATCCTATGCTAGAATTACCTTTTTAAGTAGACTCTCCAATGATGCTTCGCTTGAGGCCTGGCCGGAGACTTCCTCAATGGCTTCTGTATGTTGAAAGGCATCAAGCTCAGTCAAGAGGCCTAGATTTAGAACTTCACCAGAGCTAAATTTATGGTCTAAGATGCTTTCAATGGAATCCCAATGTCTTTGCTTCAAAGCTGGGTTTCGGAGGTTTGTTATAACTGGAAGCTGTAAAGACAATTATGTGATTGGTATATTTCTGTCACTTTGAAAACTTTAGAATTAGTAGTACAGTGTGGTCAATATTTATTATACATGACTTTATAACGGTTACCGTTTGAGTAGTTGAAATTGTACCTTTTCTTTCATGTCCTCAACTTTCGATTTAAGCTTGGGTACAACTTGATTCGGTGGAAGCCCCTTTTCCAGTTGATAAACAGACTTGCTATACTTTTGTACAGTTCCAGAAATTGTCTCTGGGTCTATATCATCAAACGGTTCCTAAAATTAAAATAGAACATAATTATATTTGTTATTTGTTCTTTTGAAAAACAATTACTGATGAATATTAGGCATTTACATTGAATTTTTCTGTAAATGGATTAATTTACCTCAGTCCAATCTTGTGAGATTACATCCCATTTTTCCAATGAATTCCACAACAGTTGCTTAAGCTTAAGTTCAGCATGGGTTTCTTCAAGCTCTTCATATTTGGTTACTTCAACCTATAGGAATCAAAAACCAAGTTTTCATATTTTTTAATACTGTATACATTTTAACTGATTGTGGTTCTATTTTGGTTCAATTAATTCTATTTTGCTATCTTTTCAGAGTCATTACATTTGTTCTACTCCCAGCTACTGGATTACCACTGTCCTCTCATAATCTCATTATCATCCTTATTATCACCATCATCATACTATTCTATCATCCTCTAATAGAGCATCCCCATAATATTGTCCTCACATCAGCATAATCATCACCACCATCATGACCACAACTTATTATTATTACCTTAAAGTTCTTCTGATACGTTTTGTATTGGAAGGCATGCTTCTGAAGTTCATCTAGTTTATTTCCTAACTTCTTCAGTATTGAAGTTACTTTCACAACATCTGCACTTACGTCAAGAATCAATGGATTCTGAAATGAAAATACCATCATATTTGATTAAAAATGTTAAAGTTTATTTTTGGTTAGAAATTTGTATAAGACTTTGCAATTGTGCAATGGATTGAAATAACATATATATGTTTTTAAAAAATCTAAAGGCAAAATACTGAAAAAATGACAATGCTGTGAGTATCAGTGGCTGGATCTCAATAAAGATTTAAAAAAAAAGCGAAAAGCTAAATCAAAACAATAAAGTAAAACAGCCAGAAAAGTTAGCAGAGTTTTCAGGCAACACTAGCCCTTCATCAATGCATGTTTTATGTGTATAAATAAAATGTTTTATACATATAACAAGCACGAATGTGCAATACTCGGGGTACAGCAAAAGAAGCTGTAATGACGTCATAAGACGGGATGTGACGTCACATACACATCAACCTCGCTACCAAATACGGCTATACGGTCCATTTTTTAGACGTGATATGGCTGCATCCGGTTTGAAATTAAAAAATATGGCTCTATAGCTTTGAGGACATGTCCCTGTAGTATATTCATGCCAAATCCCAGCTCCATACTACAACGAATAAGGGAGGAGTAGTACTTTACAAATCGCTTTTTTAACTCAATAGTGTCCAGATGGAGGAGGAGAAGGAGAAAATGAGTAAGTCCTAGACTCGGGTACCCCGAGTAAAAATCTTAGTGTCTGGCAGTATTGAAAATCCCCGATCCTTGTAATTTACTGTACACCAGTGGCCTTATTCGCCAATCACACTTAATAAAATTATTTCCCTCAAATATTAAGTATTTCACTTAATTAAAAAATATTTAAGTATTTCCCTTAAATTGTATTCACTTAAGCCCCTTTCTCACAGAGCTGTGTGCCAGGAATATTGCGGGAATATACCATTACCATGCCGGTATGGTTTTCTGTGAGAATAGGTCGTCTTGGCATCATGCCGGCATCGACATGACCTGCTTTAGACCTAGTAATATTCTAGGAATATTCCCCGGCAGACGGGCATTCTGTGAGAACGTAACGCCGTTATATTCCGGGGTTATATTTAATTCCCCGTCGAGGCTTTGACACTTTGCGCAGTCAAGTGTATCACTTTGGCGCCGATTCAATTAACAATAATAATGTCGAACTGGAGTGATAATGAGATAAGAGAGCTGCTTAAAATAAGGGGACAAGAAGAAATTTGTAGCATAATCTATAGGCCTAGGCCATAGCTCTTTGTTGGTGCCTGACCTTGCGTCGCCTTGTAAATTGTACAGCCTTCTAAGGTGTTTTACAGATTGCAGATGACGGCTAATTAATTGCTGTACCTGTATAATATATGCACAATATACTGTACATAGCATGTATTGCATAAATATGCTATAAAGGAAGATAATAATCTGTAACTTAAAATTCGCCGCCATATATCGCTAGACAAAAATAAAAACAATAAAGGACGCCCTCAATAATTATTTTGTCAGGGACTTTTTATTGGCCGAATATGCCCGACTCCTTTCTCACTGAAAGCCGGTATATACCGGTTATATTTCCGGCACGATAGTCCGATGAGAATGGGTATATGCCGGTAACGATACCGGCACGACGCCAGCATAATACCGGTATATTGCAGGCACATCTGTGAGAAAGGGGCTTTAGATAGGAGATTTGTTTAATTTTAAGGGTAAGTGTTTCCTTTAGCCTAAAGTGTGAATGATGAATACCGCCACAGAAGTACAAACACTCTACCACAATTACCTGAGATTCCTGTTTAACACTCTTTACGTCTCTATTTAAATCTGCAATGTCCTTATCCAAATGAGTACAGAATTTATCAATGTTAGAGTCTCGTTCTCCGACTGCTCTGTCAATTGCATTACGAACTCCTGTCACAGAGGGCGACAGAGTCTGGTATACTGCGAAATCTTCAGGTGGAGTTGGAACCTCGTACTTGTCAATGAGTTCATACATCTCTTTGATGATGTGAGCTTCTGATTCAAGACCATCAATCTATAAGTAATAAAAATAATGGTATACTGTAGTAGAACCTCTCCATACACTATTAAGAGGACAATTACCCATGAAACAAACAATGTACGTTTTTTACACTATGGACAACCTCTAGTTAAGGAACATTGTGTTGAGTCCCGAAGGTGTCCCCTTCCTTATGATGAGGTTTTTCTATATAATTAATATTATGAAACATTTATAGTGCTTTTATCAATATATGACTCAGGTGAATAACAAGTTTTAAAGCAACAAAAAAGAATTAATAGGTGAAATATTTGCAGAATAATGTAAATACAAATGAAGCTTACTCTAAGCTGTATCTCATCCAGAAAGATCAAGCTCTCAACAAATTCAGTAGTTGTTGTCGGAACTACTTCCAGCTTATACTGAGCATCTTGGGACTCGGCAATCGAGTTGTCCACTAACTTCTTGGCCAATTCTGGTAGCATGTCATTTATGACCTGTCATAAAAAAAAAAAAAAATATCACAATGTGGTTACATTTTAAATAGCACATTATACTTTTTTCATAACATTGCTTAACATTAGCTTTTAGTTTTAAATATCTGTAATGTGCCTTGACATTTTTTGATATGGCACAATATAAATGGTGTATGCATGTACAGTATGTATACTAAAATATAAATGCACTTTGATAAAGGAAAAAAAAACTGAAAAGATCTTATGCTATCTTTTTAGGGACCACATTGGAATTAAGTTGTTTTACTTTAAACGACTTTATGTGTTTTCCCGTGCATCGTCAGACTTCATTAATCCCGCCATTTTTATTTGCTTTTTTGATGTACATGTATATTAATATTTAAGGTGATTTTATATATTATTGATGTATTTTTAATGTTATTTATTGAGATGCCAAATAAATGAAAGAAAGAAAGAAAATCCAACTAAAGAGAACTAACATAAGACTATTTGGCAGGTGAACCAAACATCATCACAACCTTTATGCATTTTTATTTTATTTTATTTTATTTTATTTTATGTCTTTAGGCAATGTGGCCAAGGATTACCAATAGTGAATTAATCACTGTCCTATCAGATAGGTGGTAATCCCCCTGATACAGGGGCTATTGTGTGAACCAGTTCACCGGGGTAACCCCCTACTCTTTTTCGAATAATGAACTGGGTTCTTTAAAGTACACACAGGTTATAACTGTGTACACTGGACCTACGGTTTATAGTCCTTATCCGAGAAGACTTGTTCCACCACCAGAACTAGGAGCGAGTTGGCCTCGAACCCTTGCATGGAGATAAGCAAGCAAGTCAGTAAAATGTCTTAATGGTACACACCTCTAAGCAACGAAGTGGTGATGGAATCAATTTGCTCTTCATGTCTTCAGAATCTACTAGTAGCATACCAATGTTACGCCGTACTTCAATGGCTGCGGCCTTGGAATGCTGCATGTGGTAGCGCTCTAACGCTTCTCCAAAAAACTCCACATCTTTGTAAAAGAATAAATCAAATATGGAATTTTGAATAATATGGTGCTGCCTTAAATATACTAACTAATCGGATTGTCATATACTGTAGAAAATCTATAAAGGAAGGGAATACTCACTAACACTTGGTGTCCTCTTAACATGGGTGTCACTTAAATAGGGGTTGGCAGTAGTGTTAAAGCATATACAGTATTGCAATTTATTTTGTTTCACATGAGGATGTTCCCTTAATAGGGGTGTCTCAAAGAAATGGATTCTGCTGTATTGTACAATTATATTTACCATGGTCTTGTTCCTGTATTTCAGTCATATCTAATCCTTCATTCTCTCGGTAAAATTCTCTGAAAGGCTCAAACGTGTCTGCATATAATTTGACAGCTTCAAAGGCTCTCATGACACAATCCTTTTGAATTGAAGAGACAGATATATTAAACAGATAAACAATTAGCAATAATCAATGTTTATACTACAGCAAGAGAAAATGTTTTATAAAACAATAGCTAAAAACACTTACCCTAATACTCTGAATGACTCCTTGTAGATGCTTGTCATCCTCAAACATAGCCATAAGACTTGGACCTTCACCAGCAGTTTTTTCCTCTAACTTGCCATTAATTATAGGCCTACAAAAAGTCAAGAATGACACATTTGAAACTAATTGCTACCTAAAACTAAATATTTGTATAATAAAGTATTTTTGTTTTGGTCTGATGCATGATCCATTATTATTTATTTCTGCTCAACAAATTTTGCGCACCTTAATTTGAGTTGAGATAGCCATATTTCAGTGGCCAAGAGAAGACAACTTGAGATATTCGTATTAATTAAGGGTTTACTGACCTTGTGAAAGCATCAAAGTAACCATCAGGCACCAGGTTGGCAACACTAAGTACACAATCTTGGAAGCGCTTGATGACCTCAGCAACTCCAACTTGGTAGTCATCCTGGTTAGGTGCAAACATTAACTGCATAGGTTCAAGAACAAACTCTGTCATAAACAAAGGAGGTTGCTGTGTGTTGTGTTCGGTTTCCTCCTGGAAGGCACCAGTGCCAGTCATGGATGGTGGAACTGTTGTCTGTAACAAAAGAAACAAACTTCATACTGGTGATTGACAAAACGTTTTGTTTTTGATAAACGTCTGATGCAACAACACAAGCAATAGGCTGAGAGTTAGAATGGTTAGGATGTTATCATCAGGGAAGAGTTTTTAACTCTTCCCTGGTTATCATTTACCAAATGATTGAATTTAGATTTATGAACCAAAAATAGCCTTTATACTGCCATATTAAATTTGATAATTTTACTTTAGTGAAACTATTGTATTACATTGTCTTTTTCTTCATCTTTTTCTGTATTGTCAGTGACATCTTCTTTGCCTTGGATTTGTGCTAAGGTTGGTGTGTTCTGTAGCTGTTCTTTGAGATAGTTCAAAAGTGTGGTGACAGAATTGACAGCAAGCACATGCATGGTGTTCACAATCAGGTAATCTGCCAGGCGAATGAAACTAAAGTAAAGAAAAATGGTTTATAATAAGTAGTGGAACTGGTGGTTAACATGCTTGCCTTCCCATCCCAAAGGTCCAGGGTGCAATCCGGACCTTCTAGTGAGTGTAACTCATGACTATCCACTACCTTATCCTAAAATTGGACCATAATATATTATAAACATGATACAGTTTATCCATCCTGCAGTCAGAAGAATGCTAATTTTATGTGTATAATTATAATCACAACCAGTATTCACCATGTTAATCTGCGACAGTGGCTTCTCTTGTTTGCCTGTTCTGTGTAGGTCATTTTATCTGGGGCATCTCCGTAGAGATCCATGTCAAAATTTCCTTGCAAGTAGCTGGAAGCTGCTGTTCCAGGTGGAAAGCCTTCTTCTGCAATTAAAACAAACAGAAAATAGAATTTATCAATTATCAGAGAGTTTAAATCAAAGCAGACTAAAACTACAGTGTTTACTACTTCATGCCATACCTCCTGTTGGGCTCTCGCAATCAAAGAAATAATCATCTGGTGTGAACCCAGCTTCTAAGAGAGCTGTACGACATGCACTTCGGACAACTTCTTTTACAAGTTCACGGAACTCAGCCAGTCTACCTGAAACCTACAAATAATGAATTGTATTACTACTATAGCTATTTGAGAAAAAAATCATCATTTTTAAATAATATGTTTTATATAATAGTTTTCAGTTTGTTTTAATAAAACAGAACAAGCAATACATACCTCATTAAGTTGTATAAACTGGGCTGCTGTAAAGTGTTGCAATGTATATGTTCTGCCCTTTTCTACCTTACACAGACCCATATCACTAATGCGGTAACACATCTCACGCACATTCAAAACTGCTGGTCTTAACGACTGTATGGAACAATAACAACTTTTAGCATCTCTTAGTCTTATTTACATAATTTGACCATTGAAGTATAAAACTCATTGATTTGACAATATTTGTTAACCTAAAATAAATCATGTTTGCTGCATTGTTAAAATCACAATGTGACAGGAAATGATTTAGATAACTAACAAAGGCTATGAAAGCGAACTAGGTAGTCAGCTTGATAGGGCATTGCAATTTAAATAAATAAACAACTTTCTTGGTGAAGTTTGTAATCATACATTTGAATTAAATTATATAGTCTTGAAAAAATACTAAAACAATTATGAATAGCACAATGATTTAAACTTACTATTCATTAAAATAATGTCAAATAAAAGTTATAAAAGGTACAGTAGCATAAATGCATAAGAAAAAATCTAAAAGAAAGTACTTTATTTTGACCAATAATACATCCCATTAATAATATAGTATGTCTGTTACTATTGGCATAGTGTTTCTTTTAATGTAAGTTGCATTAGGCTAATACTTACTGGGTTTACGATAAAGAGGTTTTCTTGCAGGCGTTTCTTACAATTTGCAATCTTACGAGATCTGACATTTTTCTTCCATGTGACAAAGGCTTTCCATTTGCGGAACAGAGCAAAAGTAGGTATTTTCACCAACTGTATAAAATAACGATATTCTTGCTCCCAACGATCAAGTTCAGTGAACTCCGCTTCACTGTTACGCATATGCGTTACCCCTTTCCTGCTAATTGTGTAGTGATCTGATGGATTTGTGTTTTTGTGTGTTACAATTCTGAAAATAAAATAAAATTTGATCAACATATAAATATGCCAATACAGTAGTACCACAGTTTAAAAACCAAGGTTTTTTTCAAATGTTATTTTTTAACACAATTTGACTGCCAGAGGTTTTTCCAGTTAGAAACTGCCACCGCCAGCGTTTATAGCCCAATTCGATGTTTTTATTAAAGCTGATTGAAACTATGTATGTGATCTGATTTACATGTAATTTAGACTAAAATAATCATAAAGATTTTAGCTTTACAATGGTACCAAGAACGATTTTCAAATCGCAATATGTAAATCGTAATAGTAAAATGAAAGTAACGCACTTTTTGAGTTTTTCGTATTTTCGCGCAAGAAAGTCGAGATATTCGCGATTTTGTGCAAGACATCACAATATGAAAATATTGCCCGGTGAGATCAACAAACAACGAAAAAGTTACTTACACGGCACCGGTAGGCCTATAAAAACAAGTTATCACTATCGAAAAATGTATTACATTTTATAAATCATAAATCTTACATCAATGTTTCGCCAAAATCCACATAGTAAAGACACCAGGCCTGGTTAACTAGGCCTAAAGTTGGTCCGGAACCGTTTTACGACTAGGCCTAGGCTATAGCCTAGTTCTACTATAGCCTAGCTAGTAAACTGATGATAATATTCATACCATTTCTAAACAAGTTTATTGCGTGAAACTCGGCCACTTACAGTGAAACACCAAAACAATTAGGGTATACATACAATAATAAAATTAAAGACTTCTTATTGAAAATTCATCCATTATTTTTTATTCAGATAACAAACAAACATGCCAATCCACATAAACCTTTGTAAATGCTTCGGTGGCATAGCTAGCGCGCGACCGATACACAATGCGCCAAACCATCGCTGTACGCGCTACTGTGATGCGCGGTGTATGTTATTTCGACAGGTACCATTTTGACAATCGTTCGTAACCAGATTAGTTACTTTCGAAAGGTAAAATTTTCACGGTCCAGACCGAATTTAGTGTCCATATCTATAGTATATACCAATAATTAACCTATCTACCGGATTTCGAAAAAAAAAACGCGAAAAACGAAGATCTTCGTGTTTGGCAGTCAAGCGTTGTGTTTCCAAAAACGAAGATCTTCGTGTTTGGCAGTCAAAGTGTTAAGTGCCAACTTAGAAAAGCATTCTTATTAGTGCATGATATTATACAATTCTCAAAACTTACTTAAGGTTGTATGGATGATACTGAATTGAGGACTTTGGTACAGCTGGTGTCAGATACAAAAATCCTAAGCGTGGCTTATTACGAACGAGCTGTAAAATCTGTAAGACATCTGCCAAACCTTCTAACTCTTCAACTTCCTGTGAGATTGGGATACTGGCGGAGTGACCCCTGTGAACCTGGCCATGATCTTTGGAACGAGGGATGAGAGGTGGTGTTGGAGAACGCTGATCAAGTGCTTCCTGTAAATAAAAAAGGGTACTTGTGAATGTAGAATAGACATAAAAAAATTTCTTTAAAGTCTTACTTAGGAAAGCGTGTTGCTGGATAAGGTTAATTGTGCTCAACAATGTTAAATTATGAACTATGTTTAACTTTAATTTAGCCATTTGAGGAGATGTATTTTTTGCCAAGAAGAATGTGAAGAATAAAACAAATTAAAATTTACCTGTTTTTGTCGAAGATCATTTGGTAATTCGGGTAGTGATGACCCACTTGGTGATCGCTCAAGCGGATCTACAGTCTTGCGACTTCTTTTCTGTTTAGGTTCTTCTAAAGACTTTTGTGCTTGAATAAGTGCATTTGCCTCTGCTGCCTTCTGTCTGATGTTCTCAGGTTTATTTGATTCTTGGAACCTTCCTAACACAGGCTTGAGAATTTAAACAGTTTACAATTATTACTTTAAACATAAAAAAATCTTTCCACTTAATTAATTATGTACTACATGCAATCATACATTTCTATTACTACATATTATTTTATTAAAACAAATTTGCAAATATAGGCAGAAATCGAAATTAAATGATTGAATTATTTTGATCAATACCAATGGTTCAAGTCTTGGAGCTGTTGGTAACGACTTTGACACACGTTGTGCTGGTGTGACACGTTTAAATGTAAGAGCATTTTTATTGACAGGCGCCTGCTGAGGTGCATACGAGTAAAGTCGGTTCTTTAGTTTTTCTGGGTCTAATCCTGAAAGACCAAAGTTGTGATTGCTGTTCCTGGGACTGGTAATTGGTCCATTGTTGGTTCCATTCACACTTTTTGACATTGCCAATTTCTGAAATTAGGAAACACATCAACCACAATACATGAATTATTATATAAATTTCTATAAATAATTGCTAGCTAGGAGATAATAATTATATTAATTAGATAATAATAATTTATTTTTTTCGACATCGTTGACTGTGATTGTCAAAACAAATGTAGTATTTTTATTTGCCATGGAATGGTGATTGAGCAGTCTATTTATGTTTGCCAAAATAAACATGAATCATGATAACGGTCAACCTTCCTTTCTTCTTGTTTCTGATATTTTATTATTAGGCTAGGCCTAGCCCTAGGCTATAGCCTAACTAGCCTAGGCTATATTAATAATACTTAATAGGGACCTAGGCTAGTTAGCTAGAGGCCTAGCCTAGGTTTCCAATATTATTATTAATTACATTTAGGCCTAGGCCTACTAGACACAGGCACGACACAGTCGACAATTAGTCCTAGGACTAATTGTCGGCTAGGGCTAGGCCAAATTTTAGTAGGAGCTAGGCCTACCCTACTTGCTTGCGATAGCAGGCCTATTCATCTTCTTAATCAGTCAAACGCCATATTGTCCGTTACACCCATCATGATCATGATGATGCCTGGCCTACTAGTACTAGCCTAGCCTACTAATAATAGGCCTAGGCCTACTTAGTACTAGCTAGGCTAGCCTAGGCCTATAAAATTACATTTAACTTTTTAGTAGTTTTAGTATTATTAAGTTTTTCTTACCCTTGTACAGTCAGATCTAATGTGTTAATCTAGTTTAAAAACTTGAAATCAAACAATTTCGATAAAAGGTAAATGGCTAGGAATGATTTGTTTGAATTTCATTTTCCTGGAGTTACGACCGTGTATATGCCACCATTTTGTTTTCGCTAGGCAACGTCTAGACTTTTACCATCCAGTCACGGTCTGCTTGAGGTGTAAGTAGTGACTGTACAACAAAGACTATCATAATTGCTTAATTAAATTGATTTCAGCGCCCTCTATAAAAAGCTTTAAACTTTTCCAAATTGAGGGGGATAGACTTGTTTTCGTAAAGATCTGTCTTCCCCAAGTGCTACAATTTATTATAAAACGACTAAAATTATGAGCAATATAACAAGCATTCTAGCAATATACAATTTATTTTAATATACAATTTATTTTGATTATTACAGATAAAGAAAACGTATAAATGTAGATATGGCAAAAGTTACAAAACTGCTCAATCAAGGTCTTCGTCACCACATGATTTCGCATCACCCACCAACGGTCCTTATTACGCAAGTTCCCCTTCACCAAAGGCAGTTCAGCCCCATAGTGGCCAAATCTGGCATAACTATGCTATCTGGCATAATTTTGACCCATTTGTCATCTAGCATTTATGCTAGGCATTAGAAAATCTGGCATAATTTGAAACGCAATTCTACAGCATCACCACGATTTAGCATCTGTCATATTAAAAAAAAATTCTGACTTAATTTTTACACAATTTAGCATAATTTGGCCGAAAACCTGAAGCCCTTTTTGTTTGTGTTTTTTGATTCCCACCATTCTGGCTGTTGAGAATTCTCAAAGGTTTTATGTTTTTTTTCTAGTAAATGTGCTAATCCAAATTGTATTAATACTAAAAAGTAGTGACATTATGAACACTTTTTACTGTAGTTATTTACAGTTTAAGACAATCTTACTGATATATATATATAAAAAACAATACGATAAAAAGTATCCATCTACTCCGAAATTGTTTTTGAACATTTTATAATATCTTAATTTTGAAGAAATATTTATGCTTTCATGAAAGGATTGGCGTTCCATATCGGTTAGCCTTTCTTTTATTTTATTAATTATATAAAATTTATCAAGGACATTATTTTGTGAAAACCATATGTTTCCATGACCAATAGAGCATAACATATGTTTTACATTGCTTACCCAACAATTACTATTATTTTGCGCTTTACGAAGTTGAGATTTATAACATTTCTTCGCATATTTGTCCTCGTTCATATTTACTAGTCTTACCCAATAACGAATAACATTGAGTGAACTTTCGATTGATAAAGAGAATCGTCCACATTCTCCTCTAATTGAAACATTTGTGGCTGATTTCCAGACCCCTAAAACATATCTACAGAAATTATTTTGAATATCATCAATTTTGTTGTTGTTTAGTTTTCCCCATATTTCACTACCATACAGTATAATTGGATTTATTTTAACATCAAATAAGTAGTTCCAAATATTCACTGGTAGATGTCCATATTTCTGATATACTATATTTTTGAGTGAGAAAAGTGCTTTATTAGCCTGTGTATTATTTTATTATTTATTATTTTATTATTATTATATATATATATATGATGATTAGTGTTATTTCACTTTTAAAGACCTATTCTTCCTGCAGAAATACAAGCTCGTTACCCTTTCAGACATTATTAGAAACTGCATCAATGAAGGATTAATATCAGTAGAAGAACTTACAAATGCTATAGAAAAAATGAAACTCAACAAAAGTCCAGGTTCGGATGGTTTGAGTGTTGAATTTTATAGACATTTTTGGGTTAATATTAAAGATATGTTATGTGACGCTTTGAATTACTGCTATATTAGCAAAAGATTAGGCGGCTCACAAAGACTAGGTATTATAAATCTATTGTTTAAAGGCGGACAAAGAGAAAAACTAGAAAACTGGAGGCCTATAACACTACTGAATGTAGATTATAAAGTAATGGCTCATGTTCTCTCCAATAGAATGCAAATTGTAAATTGGATATGATCAGAAAGGTTATGTTAAAGGGAGATTTGGAGGAGAGAATATTAGGTTAGTAGAAGATGTATTGTCATATACAGAAAATAACAATCAGCCAGGTGCAATAGTTTTTCTAGACTTTGCCAAGGCGTTTGATTCTATAGATAGAAAATTTAATGTTTATATGTCTGAAAAAATATGGTTTTGGACAGTCATTTATTAACTGGATAAAAACTATATATACAGATACACAATGCCTTGTAACCCACAGTGGTTGGATATCTGAAAGATTCAATATGAGATGTGGTGTAAGACAGGGTTGTCCTTTGTCTGCTTTACTTTTTTTTATTAATTGCTGAGATAATGGCAACTAATATAAGAAAAAACCCACTATGTAAAGGAATAGAATTACCTAAAGTAGAAAATGAAGATCATATTGTTAAAATAGCTCAACTAGCTGACGATACTGTAATATTTACAAAGGATGAAATTAGTTTAAACCATTTTCTGTATGAAATTGAAATGTTCTGTTCAATATCAGGTTTAAGGTTAAATAAAAGTAAATCGAAAGGAATTTGGATTGGAGCAAATAAAAACAAACAAACATCGCCATTTAATATCAAATGGACCAAAGAACCAGTGAAATTCCTTGGAATCTACGTAGGGTATGATAAACATACTTGTGTTAAACGAAATTGGGATGATACAGTTTTAAAATTAGAGAATACACTAAAACTATGGGAAAAACCAAACCTTACGTTTTTTGGCAAGGTAACAGTAATAAAATCTCTTGCCATTTCGAAATTAATATACAATACTTGTATAATAGATGTACCATCTTATATCTTTCCAAAAGTTGATACATTGTTATTTAGATTTTTGTGGGGAGGAAAAAATGGAAAAAATTAAAAGAAAAACTCGTATAAACACAGTAGATAAAGGTGGTATAAATATGGTGAATTTTAATATCTTAATGGACTCTCTGAAGTTGAGTTGGGTTAAGAGACTGTTAAATCCTAACCTATGTATTTGGAAATGTATTCCAAACTACTATATGCATCCAGTTGATTATACTGCGAATTGTAGTAAATTAAATACTGAAGCGCATACTAAATTAAAAAATATGCCAGTATTTTATATGAATATGTTGAAAGCAGCTGTAAAGTTAAACAATTTTGTATATTGTTTAGAGCCGCAAAATATACAAGAAATTAGGTCACAACACTTATGGGAAAACAAATTTATAACATCAATTGAGGGAAAATCTCTATATTTCAACACCTGGTTAAACTCTGGATACAAAAGAGTAAATGATATAGTCGTTAATAACAGGTTATTGACTGCAGCAGAATTTATTCCAACTCTGTCGAATAAACAGAATGGATTAATTGAATACGTTGCAACAATAAATGCAATACCTGATATATGGAAAGAACAAATAAGGTTGGAAAATGCACGCATAGATATACAATTAAGAGAACATAATATATTTCATAATAGGATAAGATCGTCTTACTATTATAAGCAGTTTATTAAATGATATATGTATTATTCGAAATCCTCAAATGAAATGGGAAATAGAATTTAGAGATGAAATTATTGACTGGAATGAAATATGGAATAGAAAAGTATGTAGAATGAAACATATGGTAAAAGTAGCTCAATTTAATTTTAAGTTGTTACATCGAATCCTTATATGTAAAAAAAGACTAAAAAGATGGAAATTATCCACAACAGACAAATGTAATAAGTGTAAGAATCATATAGAAAATGAAAAACACTTATTAATTGCGTGTAAAACTATTCAACCTGTCTGGAAAAAGTTTAAAGATATGCTGGTTCAGTGTCTTCCAAATGAGGTTACAGTATAGCAAGACTTCCCAAAGTGGGTTAATGTAATTTTGGGAACAACAAACAAACTTGTAAACGAATTAATTTCAGTTTTTACTTTTTGTATATATAAATCCTCCATAATATATAAAGAACTAGAATTTACGGTTTTCATTAAATATATCATTGCACGTTATCATTCTAAATATCTAACTTTCAAACTTTTGCATCCCTCTTTTTCATTTCATCCTTTTTATCTTGGTGAAAAGGGAGGATACTACATTTTCCTCCCCTGAGTTTATAGCCTCTCTACTCGAACACAAATAAGATCACAAATAAGATAGTTTAACAAGAAAATTTTAATCATGTATTTTACCGCCATTTTTCATTTTGACATTTTAATTAACATCGTATCTAAAATTTTAATGAAAACAAATATGGTTAATACTGAATTCAAGCATCTTATTATGTAAATATACCTGTATTTTAACTACTTTATACACTTACTTTTAATTGTCACAAATGTACTTATATGTATATAATATATTCACCAATGAGAATTTAAATAAACGTGAGATGAACTCACACAAGACAAAAAAAAAAGAAACTGCATCAATGAGACGTCATGAGTTCATCGATCTTGCGATTCAGTTTTGTTGACTGTGTCTCAGTTAAATATTATTAAGTGAGGTGGTGGTGGTATCGACACGTCACGCAAGAAGTGCAGTAATCATCTTTATCGACGGATTATTTAGTGGAGTTTGAAATAAAATATTGAAGAACCACATTAGTAGATTTCAATAAAGAAGGTGTAGAAAACTAAGGTGTACACATTTTAATGCGAAACATCCCAAACTTGCAGAAAAGTTTGAGACTAGTGAGTTAATTGTTTCTTCGTGCAGCTCATGAGTGGTATTGAAATGGCGGAAAAAGAGCAGACTACAGTTGACGAAGATTTTGCTACCACAACCACCCTACATGGGGTACAATACATTGCAACAAGTAAAGCATTTATCATTAAGGTGCTCTGGTTGCTGGTGTTCCTAGGCGGACTTGGCGTATGCACCTGGCAGATTGTACTACGCATTGATGAATATATTCAATTCAATGTAAACACAGAGATTAAGTTATCCTTCCTATCTGAAATGGACTTTCCAGCAGTTACGATATGTAATTTTAACAGGTATATTATTTAACATAACCTACTTTAATTATATCTTAAGCTCTGTCTACACTATCTATTCTAACTAGTTTTACAAAAATATGTGCCCAAATATGGTAGTGATATTTCCAAAGGTAGTGATATGACATCATCATGTCCATATATAGGTACATTTTTTTGTCACATAACATTTGATGGGGTAGACAGAGCCTAAAGCTTGGTTCCCATTAGGACGCAACACAGGACGTAGACGCAACGTAAGTGAGTTGACCAATCATATGCGATGGATTATTCTGTCGCTTGTCATTGTTCAACATGCTTATGTTGCGTTTACGTCCTTGCGCTGCGTCCAAGTGGGAACCAAGCTTTAGAATCATTTGAGGTAATCATTAGAGGTAATTTTGAGATGTGATTATGCTATAGTCTACTCTATAGTTGCAGGGTTTGAGATAGAAGGAGATGATGTAGACCGTCAGCTATGCCTATGCTAAAGTTGTTAACGTACAATTACTGCAGTAACTGTAGAATCAAAATGTAAAAAATAAAAAAAGTAAAAAAACTGTTTTCATTACAGGTACCGCAATTCATATCTGACAGAAGACGAACGAAAGATCATCGAATACTTATGGGAAGCCGAAGATTACGATTATTACTCGGAATCGGACCTTGTGAACTATTCGGATATCTTCGGAAGCGAACCGTTTAACACATCGGAATTCACGAGGAGGGTGGGCTTTCAACTGGACAATGAAACAGTAAAGTCCTGTAAATGGCTGGACCAGACATGTTCTGCTGCAGTAAGTAGCTACGCTCGACTATGTTTTTGTTTACGTCATTGTTTTTTCATTCCAAATGTTCACCAAACTAGCAGAAAAATAGAGGTATGTAGAGTTCCATTGCATTACTCATAAACTGTTGTCAGAGGAGGGGGGTCGTAAAGTTCTAAAGAACCCCTTTTTCCTGAAGTGCCCTTTTCAAAACTCAACACTCAACTTAAGAGCTAGTAAATAGGTCAACTCATGAAAATGTTTTGGGCAACCCTACCCTGCTATAGCCGGGCATTCTATTCTCATCTATACTAGGCTATAGTTCTACATCTTTTCTTCAGTTGCCCTTTTTGTGTGTGTGTGTGTGTGTGTGTGTGGGTGGGGGGTGGGGGTAACCCCTTGTAACCATCCTGTCTATGGGCTTGTATATCTAAAATACTTACTATATCATGTTCATAATAAAAGATAAAGATTGCCTGACATTTACAAATATAAAACACTACCTGTGACATGTTTGCGTTATTATTTAGAAATCCATGATCAATTACACACGGATGGTAGTGTGAAAAATAATAAATGAACAAGCTGTTATTTTCTTAAGTAATATATTTGCCAGAGAGTCTTATATTCTCGATCTGCCAACACTGTTACTTACTTTCACGTACAGTAAATCGACGACGAAATAATGAAAAGCCGTGGATGAACTATCGCATACATAAATTGATTGATGAGCGACAAAAGGCATATAGATCTAATAATATAATTTCATGGCGAAGCCTAAAAAACAAAGTAAAGTATGAAATTAACAAAGCTAAAGAGAAACATTATAAGGATAATATAGGACTAAACAATTCACAACCCAGTAAATGGAATAAAAAAAAATTAAAAAAATTACAAGATATAACAATAAGTCGGACAATATTAAATTAAATAATTATTGTGAATCTGTTGAAGAACAGGCTGAAAAAATGAATGAGCATTTTTCAAGAGTATGTTGCCAACTTCCACCACTCAGATTGGAAACACTTCCCTCGTACTTGCCTACAAAACCACCCCCCCCCCCCCCCCCACCCCCAAGATATACCATGGAGAAATGTGGAAGAGGTTAAACAATTAAACTACAATAAATATGGCCACCCAGATGATATTCCGGTGAAACTCATTAAGCTGTTTTCTTTTGAAATAGCACAACCCCTATAGTTAATCTTTAATCTGTCTAAACGAAGGGGTGTTCCCAACTGTGTGGAAGACCGCATCAATTGTGTACCAGTATGTAAAGTTAAGAAACCGACAATGGTTGGCCAATTACGACCTTTTTCACTAAATTAACTAACTACAATATTGGGTAGAGTATTTGAATCATTTCCTAGCGGGATGATTAAAAACGAATTTCGAACCAGTATTGGATTGTAAACAGTATAATAACGTGAGAGGAACAAGTACAACAAATTACTTAGTAGATATGTTAAATACGGTTATATTCAATATTATTGTGCCAGGGACCTATGCCACATTATGTACAGTTGATTTCACAACTGCGTTTGATAGGATAAACCATAATGTTGCTATTTCAAAGATGATAGAATCTGGTGTTAGACCGTCGATAATTCCAACGATTAGCGGTTTTCTGATGAATCGCACCCAGTGTGTGAAATTTAAGGGACATTGTTCTGAACTAAGAACTATAACGTGTGGGGTCCCCCGGGTACCTAACTGGAACCCAGCATATTTACCGTGATGGTGAATGATGCGAGTAACACCACTGATAATCGTTGGAAATTTGTGGATGATCTAACACTGAGAGAAATAATTAATATAACAAATAATAGTAAATCATCAGAACTCCAATTCCATTTAGATTCCATGGGTGGTTGATGTAAACAAGATGACATGCTACCCAAGATCTAAATGCTATGTTATTAATATAAATTTTATGAAATCTCAAATAAACTACTCCTAACTTACTATAAGTGGTGAAAATATTGATACTGTACATAACATAAAATTATTAGGTCTACAAGACAACTTATGTTGGGATATCCAAATCAAAAGTATTATATCTAGAGCAAATAGAAGAATGTTTCTTCTTTATGCATATTAAGAGGCTATAGTGCACCTATTGGTGATATGTTAAGTATTTATCAACTCTATATTCGACCGCTGACTGAGTATGCATGTGTTGTTTGGCACTCTAGCATTACAAAACATCAGACCAATGAAATTTAGAGGTTACAGAGGCGAGCATGCAAAATTATACTTGGCCAGGACTATGAGAGCTATGATACGGCCCTTACTCAACTTAAAATTACCAGACTTGCTGAACGTAGAGGAAAATTAACATTAACATTTGGAGAAGGTATCCTTAAGTCAGAGAGGCATCGTAATATGCTGCCTGCTGAAAGACCAAATATATCTAGATTACGTAACCCCAATAGATTTACATTACCTAAAATAAGAACTAACTGATATAAAAATTCAAAGATTCCCTATACTATAAACAAATTAAATTCCTCCTATGAAAAATTAAATTAAAAAATAATGAATGATTGTGCAAAATATTACCGCCTAAAATAATCAAATAAAGCACTGCAGGCAACGTTTAATATAATATTGTAAATATGTTTACTATTATTTTTTAATTAGCATTGTATTTGTATTTTCCGAAATTTATATATATATATTTTTGTAGATTTTTAATGTTTTGAATATTATAGTGAATAATTGTGCAATATTTCCAGCTATACTAAAAGATAATAATAATAACAATTTTTTTTCTTTTTTTTTTTTAGTTAAAACGAAATTGTATTTTCCAAAATTTTGTATATACTTTAAGATTCTTAATATTGTAAATTACAGTGAATAATTGTGCAATTTAGTAATTGTATTTTCCGAATTTATTGTTGTATTTTTATAGATTTTCTTTCAATATTTGTTTTTGTAATACAAACATTATTAGCTGTGTGCTATTACTTTTGTACATTTTATATACTGTAATAAATAAATAATAAATAAAAAACATGACTCTAATTAATATAAGTACAGTGCCAATAACGACTTGCTCTCAAATTTTAGCTAACGGGTAAATCCAACCAGAAAACAAAATAAATTGTACTTTAATTACTAAAACTGGTCTTAATAAACAAGAAGAAAGAAATGTGGGTGTACTTGCTACGGATGTAATCAACTCCATCATTTGCATTTCTATATAGCCTACCTCACACAATTCGTTTATTTATCAAGAGACGAATTTCATATTTCCTAGCCAACAATAATAAGCACTAGTATACCTGTTTGTATGTATATTTCATTTAGATGATAAGCTTTGATAAGTTAAATTAGAATATGGAATACCTTTACATTACATTACTCAATATATATAGCGCTCTTAGAATGAAACCATTATCAAAAGCGCTGTACATCGAAATTATGTTCCATAAAAGATTTTATAGTTTACGCTTAAAACTATCAAAGTTACTTTCAGACCGAATTGAAACTGGAAGATCGTTCCATAACCAGTGGACCTGAGACGCCAAAAAAACCTGTCAGCAGAGGTTCTCCTGGTTGTTGTGGGAACATGAATCGAGGCCCGATCGCATACCAGATAGATTTCGATTTCGGACATTCGGTATATTATTGTCAGAAAAACCGCGTATCATTGAACTAGGCATATAAACTAGGCATAGAGGATTGACATAACGAGAACTGAAATGTCGGGAACAAAACTCGACGGGTATGACAAAAAGCCTACCCTAACATACCAGCACACACAATGTATGTAAAAACGTGCAGAAGATGTTTGTATAAAGTTTAATGATACAGACTGTAATGACAACCATTCTATTGTTATTGTATTTGATTGTGAAAGTCCTTTACTTGGATTTTTAATATAAGACACTTTACATGATGGCGGCCGTTCGATTGGCATTGAAATGTCAGTCAAGTATTCTCCCATCTCAAATCTTGAGAGGTTTGCTAATAAGATGACTCGGTGATCGACGAGGCAATTTCGAGATGTTGTAAAATGCAAGTGTCCTCCTCTCTCCCACTTACATTTGAGCAAAAACAGAGATTTTTACTAGATTAAAGAATAATTCCACGACGACGTCGGTCAATGTATACATTTATTTACTAGAGTTAATTTCGGAATTGTGTAACCAGGAAACAGATATGCGGACGTTAAAGCAAGTTCATTCATTCATTCATAATAACATTTATTTCTTATAATTTCAAAGTAAACAAAATAACAATTTAAACAGGGAGTTGATAACAACTCCCTGATTTAAATATAAATAATTAAGAGGCAAAACCCAGAAAGTAATAACATTTGGAGGTTTCCCTTCAAAAAACTTGTGACGGGTAGCCAGTTAAGAAATTGTAATCATATTGGAGTTTAAACAAATAGAAACAAAACAAGACAAACAAACAAACATGTAAAGCAAGACAACAACAAATTAATAATAATAAAATACTATGGAAGCACAGAAAAACCAGAATAAACATGTTGTTTTATTATTATTATTAGTTATTTATGGAGTAGAATTTGTTTAAGTTTAAAAGGAAATGTATTTTTTGAAGGTGCAAATTTAATTTCGTCGGGGAGATCATTAAATAATTTGGTGCCACTATAACGGATATTATGTTGCATTAATGTTAATTTGGTAAGGGGAGGGTGGAGATTACAGGAGGATCTAGTTTTATGGGTATGAATACTATTATTTTTTATAAAGCTGCAAGAAAGTTTGGTTGGAAGTAGACAGTTAACATGGTCAAGTGGCTATGGGGCGCCATAAGCAGCAAAGGTGTCAGTGTATTGTATCTCATTTTATATTATTCTTTCAGAATTTCACTCACATTTTCACATCGTATGGGAATTGTTACACATTCAATTCTGGTGAGAGCGATAACGAAATATTAAAAGTAAAACAACCAGGAGCTGGAAATGGCCTACAAATAATGATAAACATACTCCAGGTAAGAACACAGTTATAATTTTGATTATGACGTATTGAATATCAATAATTAATAATAATAATAATAATAATAATTATAATTATATAATGTTCAATTTATATAGCGCAACATGTAAGGCGCCCCTACTAAGCGCGGAACAATAAAAAGAAGAGTAAAACATTTATGTTGAAAGTGCAAGTTAAAAAGGTGGGTTTGGGGAGTTTTCGTTTCAGGACGTGCAGATCTACTATACGATTCATATATGGTTATATATGCGCATAGTTAGTAGCTACGTATTATTTTAATAGTGCAATTGAACGTAGAGAATTTGAAAATAGACCATCTTGTATATTAACTATGTCAATCAATCAATAAATCAATCAATCAATCATTAAATCAATCAATCCAATCATCAACCTAATGAATAGTATAGGTTCTAGACTATACCGTGAATTGGCTTGGTATTCCTAAAAGAAAAACATTTTGGCATACATGAAAAAAATCAAAACACAGATGTATGATACCGCCTCACTTATTGTAATCATTTTAAATTATTAATGGCATGCTTATCTATATATATATATTTGTATTTGTGTGTTAACTGTTTTAGATGTTTTATTGTTTTATGTTTCAAACCTGTGGCGGTAATTATCGCTGTTGGTTTTGATTGAATAAAATAAAAAAATAAAACAAATAAAATATAATAATAATTATTAATATTAATTTCATATGTGAGGTCCGACAAAAAGTATTTTCCGTATATTTAATATTATTGTTGTTTTATTAGGGATGAATATACAGAGACTAAGGACGGTAACATCGAGGCAGGATTGAGGGTACTGGTACACGATCAGAACGAGCCGCCTCTCATAGAATCAAAAGGCGTCTCAATTCCTCCAGGCTACCATGCGTTTACGTCTACGAAACGTATCAAGGTAAGTGAAGAAATATACACCCTAACGCCCACCCCCAACAAACAATGCCTCCATCCCCCCATATTCCCATCCGCCTCCCGATCCCCACCAACCCCCAACCCACAAACAGTAACCAGCCTACGCATCTGTACGCTACATCTTCTTACACATGCGCATAAACATCGCTCTTATCCAAGGCTATATAACTACAGGACACTGAGCTCGCCACGCCAACATAGGAACTCGTAACAATCCTTTGATCTTATGTTTGGCTGCGACAAACACCGACAGTATTACTGTACCATTATTTTCCACGGCGCGGTGTCTGTTAAGGGTCGTGGAACTAATAGTGTCGCAGTCGGAGCTCAGCATCTAGTTGTTAATTGCCTTGGTTTATCATTCACCAAATCACAGCATAGCATTGACTAACCAACCACCTGAGATTGAAAACAACTTTTGTTTTTATATTGTTTGTTAATTTGCTTCCATGCGCCTTCGTTATTCATGTATTGACGTCTGCGATTTTCATCTCATAAATAACATGGTTTTCGCTTATTTATCGTACGGTTCATTCGTCCTATGCAACTTGTTTCTTTTGTTTCGATTTGAAGGTTGCAAACTTAGATCCTCCTCATGGGAAATGCCAATCTTCTCGCAAACTAACATATTATGACCAGTATACGCTGTCTGGTTGTTACATTGAATGTCGTTTGGACAGGATACTAACTGAATGTCAATGCCGACCAATCAGGTAAGTGAGTTTGGACAGGATACTAACCGAATGTCAATGCCGACCAATTAAATAAGGTACGTGAATACACATTAACACTAATTTTAATTCGACGGATGGAAAAACAACTGTATGCCGATTTCGCCTAGGCGAATTTGTTCGCGCGAATTGAAAGCGTCAAGTTTATACGCATGCGTATTAAGATAAGATAAGATAAGATAAGATAAATCTTTATTGTCATGAACACAACAAGGCGAACATGAAATTGGTTTTCCTTGATGCTTAAAAACACATACAATATATAAAACATTAAAAATATCAATACAATACATTAAAACTATATACAGTGGTAAACAAGTAAACAAACTATCTTTGGAATGTTGTGTTGGAAACATGAATAGAGTTGTGGACAAATGATTTCCTACATCGAGTGGTATTGCACATTAAAGTACGAATTCTACCTGATTTATTAACAACACATTTATCATTCAATGGGTGTGAGTTATCTTCCATTATTCTTGGCTAATAACATCGCGCCTGTAAACTGCGTCGGTAACATTGACATTCCTTCCTATTATTTTACTAGCAGTTTTCATAGTACGGTCAAGTTTCTTTTTAGTCGCGTGGAAGCGACTCTATAGTTCACTATGTCGGTCGGTCGGTCTGTCTGTCTGTCTGTCGGTCTGTCGGTCTGTCTGTCTGTCTGTCGGTCCGGTATCACTATGCGTTTTATCGCTTTATGACCTTATCTTGATATCAGTTTAATCTAGCTAAGTCAATTTTTCACAGAATATTCCTTATGGCCAGGAATCGATGTGGTTATGTTTTCACGGTGCGCAATAAAAAATTACGCGGTCTACGCACGATTTAACGAAATCACGTTTGTAATCATATCTTAACAACCATGAATCACAATTAAATAAAATTTGGTACTCATAAATTTCAGGGCATAAATCATCATATGGCAATACAATTACGTGCGTAGCGCATGTAACGCATGCGTACGCGCGCTTAAAATTTTCAAAATTTATTTTCGATGAAATAAGAGTACGTTTCAGGCAATTTTAAGCGTTTATAAAATTGCCATGAGTGCGCAGATTTTTGCGCGCGCACTGCGCGTTAAATGTTATTGCGCACTCTTTTTGCCCGATTTCTGTTTTCTTTACTTACTTTTCAACTCGAAATTACGTTATACGAGCACGTCAAAAGTGACAGGCTACGCACGTGTAAATTAAAAAAATATAAATGTTTTTAAACATTTCAACATTTTTAAACATGTTCAGTAATTTCGGTCAGTATAGTTCAGTATGTCGGTCGGTCCGTCTTTCTGTCGGTCTGTCTGTCTGTCGGTCTGTTTGTCTGTCGGTCCGGTATCACTATGCATTGTAGCACGCGACTTAATGGCTGTTGGCCTTGTTATCATTTATAGCACTCAGACTATTGTACCAAACAACACAGTTGAAAGTTACAACACTAAGAATAACACTCTGGTGAAACATATTCATGTATTCATGTTTCCTTCTTCTAAATCCTTCTTTACGCATGCGTATAAGCTGACGCATAAAAAAGAATATTAAAATGCACGTCACGCTTGTTCGTGGTAAACCCAAAGATTGGCGGCGCTATACAATCTTTGGTAAACCCTCCATTCATACATTCATTCACAAAGCCGTTAGCCTTAACAAAACCAGAGCCAGCATTGAAACATTTTTGTGTGAAATTATAGAGGGCATCCTAGAATATTATCTAAAATATCCTTATTAAATACTGTATAAATAAGAATACATATACACTGTATGCATTTCTTATATAATTCAGTAGAATATTAAACATTATAAGACGAAATATTGTTATTATTGGTTTTTAGATACCCTGGTAAAGCAACAGAGTGTACACCAAAACAAACGAACTCATGTGCAAAAGATGTACTTGGTAAGCGCCAATGGGCCATGTTCTGTCAAAAGAACAATTTACACAGAAGAGCGGTAGCTTGTACCACATAGAATCTGTAATGCTCATAATAACTACACTTTTACTCGGGGTACCCGAATCTAGGACTAGGCTCTATTGAGCCACCTTTCAAGTCCTACTAGTTCTGACTGCTCTGAAATATGGCATGCATATACCTAGGGTAATAGGTGAACAAAGCTATAGAGAGAAAATGTTCGTACTGCAACCGGATGCAGAATTATGATGTCATAAAGATGGTACCAATCGAGTATTACTCCTCCTTTATTCGTTGTAGTATTGAGCTGGGATTTTGGCATGGGTATACTACAGGGACATTTCCTCAAAGCTATAAAGCCGGATTTTTTAATTTCAAACCGGATGCAGTCATATGACGTCTCGAAGATGGTACCTTGGTGCCAAACGATTTTCGCCGTAATATAGCCGTGTTTGGTGTCATTTCAAAGGTCTTGACTTGGAGAATAAGTAAAAAAAACCTATCTATGACATCACTTCTGCTCCCGGAAATAGCAAAAAATCACTTTGAGATTTCATAATTTACCTTAATTATGCCATTTCCGGTTATGTGACGTAACTTTCCGGAATATAGCCGTATTTGGTAGCGAGGTTATTGATGTGTATATGACGTTACATCCCGTCTTATGACGTCATTACAGCTTCTTTTGCTGTACCCTGAGTATCGCACATTCGTGCTTGATATCATCATCATCATTATTATCATTTTGATTTCTAGAGAAGTTAAAGAGTGGCAAAATACGAGAATGCGACTGTCCAGTACCCTGCAAATACACAACGTTTGATACATCGGTAAATTACGCATCAATACCGAATAAAAACGCCGAAGCTGACTTTGACGCCACACCGGCATATATCACGTGAGTGGAAAAATGCAATGACATATAAAGCGTCAAATGTTCGACGTTAACGCGATTAAGTCTACATCAGAGCGTTCAAGAAATAATTTCTAACAAATACAAAATTTGTTATTCATTAGCTTATGCTTGGTTCCCACTAGAGAAGGACGTAACGCAATGTAAGTAAGCTGACCAATCACAAGCAAGCCTGGGATTATTCGAACGGTCGCTTGACATTGGTCAACACGCTTGCATTGCGTTGCGTCCAAGCTTAAAAAACGTTAAAGTACAAACAATAAGAAGTAGTTTTTGATGTGCATCTATTTAAAATAGTTAACAGTGTTCAATTTAAATATTTTAGTAGATTTATTTTTTTGTTTACTGGTTAAATTTAAATGTTTCCATCTTAACAGAGAAAACTTTATCTTACTGGACGTGTACTACGCAGAACTTAACTTCCAGGAGTATAAACAGAATGCAGCCATGACTTTCTCAGCCCTTCTAAGTAAGTGTCGCTGATTTTAATCGTTTTAAAGCGCAAAGTTAGGCCTATAGATAGAGTAAATGTCTACAAAAATTTAAATGAATTGAGTAAACTATACGTTGTGTACTGGAAAGGGCGGGAACTCACTAGAACACTTAAAGCTCTGTCTACACTGTCAAACTGTAGTTTGACAGTACACAAATAATGTGATGTGCCCAAATATGGTAGTGCTATGACATCATCATGTCCATGTATGGGCACATCACAGTTTTTTTGTCACATAAGGTTTGATAGTGTAGACAGAGCTTGAGAAATGTTTCAATTCTTGGAGGCATAACAAGATTGTTCTATTCTGTAGGTGATATCGGTGGCCAGTTAGGCCTTTTCATTGGTGCTAGTGTCATAACATTTGCTGAGCTTGGTCAGTTTTTTGTGCTGAAAGTACAATCTTTGTTCCAAAAAATCAGCAAACCAAGAATTGGAATAGATAACAACGAATTGGAAATGAATTAAGATTCAGTGTTGGAAGAATACCAGAACTAAGTGGACGTCATAGTATAAATGGTGACGATACCTGACACATTTCTCGGACAGGCGACGTAATTTGGTAAAGTTATCCAAAGTACCCTCCAGGATTACAGCAAAATCAGACATATATATATATTTCAAGAAAACTCTGCTAAATTTTCTGGCTGTTTTACTTTATCGTTTTTATTTAGCGTTTTGCTATTTTATTGTGAGATCCAGCTACTGATACTCACAGCATTGTCATTAGTTTTAGTAATTTGCCTTTGGATTTATATATTTGTATAATTATGTACAATACATTATTTATAACATAGAATTGAAGTAAAAGTGAGATGAACTCATCCAAGAAAAAAATAATATATATTTGAATCATCAACTTCAAGATGTTCATAAACAACGCAATAAAAAGATGACGATACAATTGATTGATGCTTAGTACATAAAAACAACGCATCTGAAAAATAGCCAAATGGTATAAGGCGTGTATTGAAAACGTGTGTCAACAATAGGGAAACGCTCTTCTTTCGTCACCTAGACTTTTATATCTAAAAAGTATCGATCTCAACCCGCCTATAAATTAGTGTATTATAATAGCATACTTAAAATACATGTTCCTAACATAAATATTAATTCTTGACGTCATTTCATTAAACGCGTGATAGTTTTAATACAATAAACGTATACAGGAGTAGAACCTGTATTAAGGGGACACTGCCGGGGCCCGATAAAAGTTTGGTTGTAACTTGCAACGCAGGAACGACATCAACGCACCGGAATTGACTGTTGCTTGCGATCATTCACGTTGCGCCTCGTACGTCCTTGTAGTCCATGGGATTTAGCTAAAAAATGACCCTTTTCTCACACAAATTGCAAGAAAAGATTTTTTTGATGAAATGTGTTCTTTAGACCCTACTGAACACATTTATCAACGTTAGGACATTTTTCGACAACGGAAAGTAGCCCAATTTGCATAATTAAAAATGGCCGCCATTTTTAATAACGTACTCTGTATCTTGGAAACCGCTAGTCACAGATACTTAATTATGGTGTCAAAATCATTATAATATATGTTTTTATATTCACTTTATTGAAAAAGTTTGTCCAAAAATGAATGGAAGTGCTATTTCTAGCATTATTGACCTTTGACCTTGAATTCTCATATCTCAGCAACCACTAATCGGAGATATACAAATTAGGGCTTAAATTGTTCAGAAACTAAACATTTATATCCAGTCTAATGGCATGTTTTTGCAAAAAATGGCGGATTCTAACATTATTGACCTTTGACCTTGATTTATCATATCTTAGCAACCACTAATCTGAGAGACACACAATATGGCTCAAACTGTTCAAAAACTACATATTTATATTTAGTCTAATGGCATGTTTTTGCAAAAAATGGCCGATTCTAACATTATTGACCTTTGAACTTTGCACTACATAAAATCGCATAACTTTGAAAATATTGTACATATGAAATTATTTTTAGTGTCAAATTGTTCAGAACATACATGTTTCTATAGAGTCCAATGACACATTATGTCCAATAATGGCCTATTGTATGGTTATTAACATTTGAACTATATTTGAAAAGTCTTTCAATCCGGAATCTTCTTCATGTGGACATCCATTAGAACATGTGATTTGGCACTCTAAAATGTAAGAGTTGCCACGTTGACTTATTATGTTTAGTTTAAAGTAGGCCATGGTACATTAAATGTATAAGCATAAACTATTGCATTCATCCATAAACTGCCTACAAGTTTACACATTTGTTTATTTTATTTCTTATCGTTTTCGCAGCTGAAGCTGAATTACAAGATATTTCTATTAAAAGCATTAAAATTGATGGTTAAAAAATGGTAAAAATTAAACCACATAGAAACATGGTACATACAATACAATACATTCACGTAAAAAAAGTACAAAAACAAGTTATAAAAGGTTAAAAACTATACACCACTAGTAGTCGTACTGTATATGGTTATTGAAATAAATAAATAAATTCCACAAGAAACTGAGGTTTTTACTGTATACGGCGAAAATATTGCAAGTGGTGGTCAGCCTAATTATGAGTCTCGATAGCCAATTAATTAAACTAAACTAAATATGTTGCATTAATATCGATCTTTTAAAATTCCAGTTGTCAACAATGCGTCTATAGTAGAAAATGCCTTCTTAATAAGACTATGTTTCAACCTAAAATAATGCCCTCAAGAGTGATGCTATCCTATCCAAAATATAAACTAAATAATCTTTAGAAATTTGTTTTTTTGAATATGCCATTTAATGGCAATTTAATTTGATCAAAAAATAAATTACTAACTTGAAAAAAACGTTCATAAACCTGCAAAATGGCATGGCCTATTTAAAGTATGTACAATATATCATTAAAAAAAACTACATTTTTGTTGGCTCTGTTAACCCTTTCACTGCGGAGCATTATTCCCACCTCTGTGCGTAATGTATATTTAAGAAAAACATATGGTATTTTAATAAATTGCAAAAAAATACTAATTGAGATAATTGTGTAATTATTTTTGTGGTGTGTGATGGGCAAAGGGTTAGTCTACAGTTAGGTATAAAAAAAATGTAATTTGCATATTGATGACGTCATGTGACGTCATTACAGGTATTTTGGATTTCGTGTTTTTTATCGAATCAATGATAAAAACTATATTTTCTATAAGAAATTCTTATGGAATACGTTTTTCCAACTGGATATTGATAAAGATACGTATAACAAATAAAAATATAAAAAAAAATTGAATTATTTTTATTATTTTATAAAAATTATGCACAAATCAAAGTTTTGGGGCAAAATCGTGAAAATAATGACATTTCCCAAAAATTCACTATAGTACAAAACTAACTATTGTTTCAGAATTTTTTTTTTTTGCGTGTTGTGATAAACACAATGTTGCCCTATTGGGGCTGGTAAATTTTGGTTACTTTCAAAATGGCCGCCATTACGCTACACTATACTATATATAATATAACTATAGAGGGCGCATGATTTTCAAGACAATAATACAGCTATAGAGGGTCGTTTTTTTTGCTGGAAAATTTTTTTAATGACTTGCAAAAATATTCAAGTTCATCGAACAAATATAGAGGGTGCTATATATTATAGGCAAATACGATTAAATCATTGTTTTGCCCATACCCGGTATTACCGGGTATACGCACTTAAACGACGTTTGTTTATACCCGGTAGTACCGGGTATACGCAGTGAAAGGGTTAATAGTGTCAACACCAACTTTCTTCTGAGTAAGATGTAAGACCTAATTAAAAATGTATTAATAATCCAAACCTATTATGTATGTATATATAGTCTAATATTTTTTTTTTAAAGTGAATATTTTCAGTTTTTAAATTTAATTTAAATCAACTGGTTACATGCACTTTAAATTACCACCATATTCTAAACAAGTAGTGCCAAATCACATGTTCTAATGAATGCCTACATGAAGAAGATTCCGGGTTTAAAAATCTTTTTCAAATATAGTTCAAATGTTAATAACCATACAATACGTCATTATTGGACATAATGTGTCATTGGACTCTATAGAAACATGTATGTTCTGAATAATTTGACACTAAAAATAATTTCATATGTACAATATTTTCAAAGTTATGCGATTTTATGTAGTGCAAAGTTCAAAGGTCAATAATGTTAGAATCGGCCATTTTTTGCAAAAACATGCCATTAGACTTAATATAAATATGTAGTTTCTGAACAGTTTGAGCCATATTGTGTGTCTCTCAGATTAGTGGTTGCTAAGATATGATAAATCAAGGTCAAAGGTCAATAATGCTAGAATCCGCCATTTTTTGCAAAAACATGCCATTAGACTGGATATAAAAGTGTAGTTTCTGAACAATTTAAGCCCTAATTTGTATATCTCCGATTAGTGGTTGCCGAGATATGATAAATCAAGGTCAAAGGTCAATAATGTTAGAAATAGCACTTCCATTCATTTTTGGACAAACTTTTTCATTAAAGTGAATATAAAAACATATATTCTAACGATTTTGGCACCATAATTAAGTATCTGTGACTAGCGGTTTCCAAGATACAGAGTACGTTATTAAAAATGGCGGCCATTTTTAATTATGCAAATTAGGCTACTTCCTGTTGTCGAAAAATGTCCTAACGTTGATAAATGTGTTCAGTAGGGTCTAAAGAACACATTTCATCAAAAAAACCTTTTCTTGCAATTTGTGTGAGTTAAAAGTCTAAATCCCATGGACTATTGCGTTGCGTCTAAAGCTTAGTTAAGCTGCGTTCTAGTGGGAACCACGCTTTATCACTAGAAACGCAGCGCAAGCGAGTTGACCAATGACAAGCGACAGTTCGAATAATCCATCGCTTGTGATTGGATAAATCACTTACGCCCATAGTCGGAACAAAGTATTACTATTAGCGGGAACCAAGCTTTAGGAGTGCGCAGGGGGAGTATACATTTGTTTTGTAGTTTGTTCACTAAAACTGTTAGTATTATGAGAGATATATTACATGGATTCAGTGTAAGGAACACGAAAGTAAAACAATAACTGTTCTGTACGTGATAAGTAAAATTGATTTTTTCTAAAAAGACGAAATAAACAAAGAATTATCCTGCTATATAATATATATAATATTTTTCTGATAATGATTTTGCTTTTACATTTTTTAATACATGATTTATGAGGAGAATTCAAACGTGTTTATTGCCTATTCATAACTGCCGGTGTATTTAATAGGAACATAAAACATCTAAATGAGGAGAAAGTAAAACAATAACTGTTCTATACGTGATAAGTAGAATGGAGTTTTTCCTAAAAAGACGAAATAAACAAATAATTATCCTGCTATATAATAAAAACGAATAATAATGATTTTGCTTTTAAATTTATTATAGCATATAGCATATAACTGTCGGTGGTTGTTTTTAATTGCATATTACTGTAGTAACAAGCTAGCAAAAAAAGTCATGATTTTCAAAATCGATGATGAGAAAATAAAACTAGATGAAAGATCAATTGTGTTATTCTATTGTGAAAGTTTATAGTATATATATATATACTATTAGGCAATGAACATTAATTCGAAACCGCCCGGTGATATACTGAAATTTAATTAATTAATTTGAAACAATAAAGATGAGGAAATCTGTGAGAATGAGAAAAAGTCGCCCCAACCGAGACTCGAACTCAGACCGCCTGCTTGATATGCAGATGTACTAACCATTAGACCACTGAGGCTTTCATGCTATTGTTCAAACTCGATTGGATAGCGCTAGCGACTCTCTAACATTCTCGGCGTGGTGTACGGCGGAACAGCACTAGTCCTCAGTTGTACGCACGCGCACCAGAGATCAAATTGATACGCCCTCATCTTTCAGTATTTTTATTCACGAGGCGGGATCTCCGAGATACTTTTATATATATAAACACATTAGGCAATGAACATTAATTCGAAACCGCCCGGTGATATACTGAAATTTAATTTTATTATTTATTTAATTTGAAACGATAAAGATGAGGAAATCTGTGAAAATGAGAAAAAGTCGCCCCAATCGAGACTCGAACTCGGACCGCCTGCTTGTATATTTACAACAAGATGAAATTAGAAGGAAAAATATGACGACAAATATAATAAATCGTCGGGTCTGCAGCCGATGAGGTAATGATTGACAGTATTACACCACCTGACGTCAGAGAGAGTACCACATTGAAAAGTGTAGAGGCGCATTTTGACAGTTGAGATCCGTGTAGAGTTACATGTATCCTATTCTTTATCACTTTTCTCAAGTTTACCAAAACGACTATAGTTGAGAACAGTGTTAAACTACATCATACATTAATGTTATATTATTTGTTGTATATTGTTACGTGTATCCTATTCTTGATCACTGTGCTCAAGTATACCAAAATGACTATAGTTGAACTTTGAACAGTGTTAAACTACATCATACATTAATGTTATTTGTTGTATTTTGTTACGTGTATTCTATTCTTTATCACTGTGCTCAAGTATACCAAAATGACTATAGTTATCGTATATTAATGTTGTGTAATTGTATATTGTTAAGTTTATCCTATTCTTTATATTTCTATTAATTGTACTAAATTATTAAAAGAAACAGTAGTAAGTATAACATTTCCCCACTCCTACATTAGCATGGTAGGACATGGTCGCAGTTAGCTCAACTTTATTTTAACTGTAATAGGATGGACATGGTCCTACTACCACCAGTACAAGGAAATCAGCCTATCCGATTATACCAGTAGACTTCGTCGTACAGTAGTTCTGCGGTAATAGTCGAGAATTCTCACTAGTCAATTTGGTATGTTTTATAAATTAAACTTTATTGAACATACGCATTTAAATTGGCGGCACACGTTCTTCTGGGGGGTGCGTTCTTACATACATTACATACATTATGTTAGCCTGAAGGTTAAATAAAAGTATAAAGAGAAAATAAAAAGAAAAAACATTTATAAGAAAGGAAACGGATTGTACAAAAAAAGAAACTATAAAGAGCGGAAAAGTACAATACTTAACTTTGATTGAGTGTTATTAGGCCTACACATTCTATTTAACAAGCTTGACGCAATTAAAGTTGATTCACTGCAATGGTTTAAGTCATATCTAAGTGATAGAAGCCAAGTTGTTCATGTCAATTGAATTTGTTCCAATAAACTTTCAATTGATTGTGGTGTTCCCCAGGGGAGTATACTGGGTCCATTGTTGTTTTTAATATACATTAATGATATATCTATCGGGGTGGATTCTGATTGTAAACTTATACTATGCCGATGACAGCACCTTAATTTATGATGATAAAGACCCTTTGATAATTAAAAATAAATTAACAACTAACTTAAATAGTTGTAATAACTGGCTTATTGAAGCTATCATTGCATATGGGTAAAGCTGAGTGTATATTACTAAAGCAAATTGATCAATTTAAAATAGAAACTTTGGATTACTCTATTGCTTCAACTGTTAATACTAGGTTAAAGTTTCTCTACAGATAATCTGATTATCTTAATTTTAATTGTAGAAAACGTCTATCAACGGCCCTTATCCTATGTCTTTTCGATTATTCATCTTCATCGTGGTAGCCTATGTCGGTATATCCAAGAAATATCAAAATAAACTTCAAATTGTTCAAAACAATGTAGTTAGATTCATTAATAAGAAAGGCCCCCGGACTCACGTCGGTCAAAACGAGTTGAATTTGTTAGGATTTCTGAATGTTGATGATCGAGCAAAGTTTTTAAGATTATGTCATGTCTATAAAGTTTTTCACAATAGCAGCCCACAATACTGTACAACATGCATTACAACTTCCATAGAATTGTTCATTCCCACAACTATAACACTAGAAATAGTTCATTTAATTTTAGAATTCCCACTAAATCATCAAATACATTCTTCTACAACTCTTTGCCCCTACCAATTAAAAGTAACCCGACAATCTACTCTTTTAAATTAAACGTTAAGAAACATCTAAAAGACAAAGCACTACATACATAATAATAATTACGATAAAAATAATAATAATAATAATAATAATAATAAAAACAATATAAAATATCTATTGTTCTGTTTGCTGTTTTTATTATTTGTTCTTTTTGCTATTTTGTTATGTCTTCTGTTTAAATTTTATTATTTTTAAAGGACCCCATTGGAAATAAGTCCTATAACTAGGACTTTCATGGGCTATCCTTGAATCTCATAGTCCGTTTTTTTTCCTGATTTTAATTGTATTATTGAATTGTAGTTAAGTACAAATAAAAGAGATTCAGTAAAAAAAAAAATGCTTAAAAACAATGAAGGAAAATTTTTAAAATGATTGTAATAATGTATGATGTATTTTTTGTAGAATAACTTTTTAACTTGATTTTGTGTATTCTTGTATTTCCCCACGTCATATTTATTGAGATGCAAATAAAACAAACCAAACCAAGACGGTTACTTTGGTAAAACTAAGTTCGTCTGATGTTATTAACTTAATACGCGCAAATTAAAATAATTGAGCTTGATTGGCTTGTTGTTTCATGCATAATCTGAATCCTCATCACAGATGGACGACGTTTTGACGTTTTTATAGATGGCGCTGACATTAAGCAATTATGATAGTCTTTATTTAGGTATATAAATAAATATGGTTAACAAAACACTAAAAATAAGATTAAATATTAAAATTAGAAAATCAAAATAATAATAAAAATAATACCACTTTAACTAAATAACAAATAAAGATCATAACTCATAATATACAGTATTAACGAGAACATAAATAATAATAAACAATATAATATTTAAATTAAATGACATCTTTAATAATAGGTCTAATAATATTTTCTTTAAAAAATAACATACTAATAACATTGATAATAATACTAATAATAATTAACGGTATCAAATTCTTTTTGTAAATCCAAAAGCACCATCCCAGTAAGTTTGCCAAGTGACATTTGGGTTTGAATGAAGTCCAATAAATGAATCAGACACGTTTCAGTGGAATGGCCACTACGAAATCCGGACTGAAATTCATAATTGGTTTGTTTCTGAATATTTAACAAGCTGTTAATGTATTGCCCTTTCGAGGATTTTCGAAACTACAGGCAGAACACTTACAGGCCGATAATTATATACGTCAGTCCGACTGTTCTTTTTGAATAGTGATTTTACTTTAGCCACTTTGAAATCATCTGGGACAATACCGTTAATAATTGACAGGTTTACAATATACATGTTTAAGTACCGAAGCTCCATCTTTTAAAAATCAAGCAAGAATATTATCGAGACCTGCGCTTTTGGTTGCATTCAAACCTTTAAGTTGATCTTCGATGAATTCGTCATCGATAGTACAGGGAGAACCTATTTTGTAATTTTACCTTGGTAGAATGACAAATTCGCTCTGTGTACAAGCTTCTTACAATTGGAAGCTTATTTACTTATTTACGTCCGGCGGTTAAGTTTATGAAACAAACAATAGCAGAGCATCGGTAGCCTGGTAGGTACTAATTAATTATTGTTCAATATAATTAAAATACCCAATTTTTTAATGCAAGTTTAAGTTAGGCCTAAATATTTGTAAGTATGTTAAACATCATATCTATAAATCTGAAACTACGTAGGAGGAGCTGAGTTGGAGACGTTTTAGACCATTGATAAAACTTTTTCACAAAAAACATCAAAGTCATGCATGTTCATGTTCACGCCACGATGTATTGGGTCGGAAGCCCTTCTACTCACTAGGCCTAACTAGCCTAGGAGTCTATTAATTTTCATTATATATAATTTTGTCATTAAATTAATTATCCATTTAAAATTGAAATAATGAATATAAGGCCGAACAACAAATCCATAATATTTATATTTCAGTATAATCATGGAGTAAAGTCTTTACTCCATGGTATAATGTGTTTTTCCTCGTTTTTACTTTTAGTAAATAAATTAATTAATTAAAACGTTACTGGTATGAAATAGCTTTTCATTATTTTATAAATGATCAATGATTTTCATTAAATGTAAATAATTGGCTATTATCTAGTTATTGCAGTAGCTTAATTGATTTAAGCCTACTGTGAACATGGAGGTATAAAAATACTGTGAACATGGAGGCATAAAATTAGGTCCATGACATGACTCGCGACCAACGTACACTGCTGCTGAAATTCTCTTTCCAGTTCTTTATCAAATGAATATTCATGTTATGCGCGATTTGAACGATTTGCGCAATTTGAAATTGCGCAAAAAAATCCTTGCGCAATTTGAAATTGCGCAAAGAATTCTTGCGCAATTTAAAATTGCGCAAGGATTTTTTTGCGCAATTTCAAATTGCGCAATCAACTTGCGCAATTTCAAATTGCGCAAGAAAATCTTTGCGCAATTTTAAATTGCGCTGCACAATTTGTAAATTGCGCAAGATAGTTCTTGCGCAATATGACACCTTTGCGCAATTTGAAAACGAACTGTAAATTTTCAAATTGCGCAACAAAATTCTACCAGACAATCGGTATTATAATAATTTATTGGAAACTAAATAACTCAAAATAAAACATAATAAATGCGAAGATAACATGTGTATAATAAATACATAACATTTATTATTACAATTAAATAATATTATCACTGTAACTTGAAATAAATCAAAATAAATGTAAAAATTAAGTTTTTAATATTAGTTTAAGCTAGGCCATGTAACCTAGTCAGTATCAGTAGTCCAGACCCTAGCTAGGCTAGAGTAGTATAGCCGGCCGCCCGCGCCGCGCCCGCCTGGTGGAACACCACCGCTTCGTTTTCCTTCGTCGGTTCTTCGACGGTATGCTAACTTATAACAATATTTGCACTACTAAAATAAGGAAATGCGATATTTATCTTTAATTTTGAATCATTCTTAGAAATTACTATAAAAATATGGGTGTGCATGATTTCACAATCTGTCGAAAAACCTTGCGCAATTTGCAGATTACTTGCGCAATTTAATACGTTGCTTGCGCAATTTGAAACACATGTTTCAATTCAAATTGCGCAAGGATTTTTTTTGCGCAATTTCAAATTGCGCAAATCGTTCAAATCGCGCATAACATTCATAATCGTATTATGTACGATAAGAAGACATCTCTCGTTCGTCGTCACGTACACCATATTGGTGAACAACATATGGCACAGATTTCCTCAGATTTTTAAACGGGTTAGTTGTACTTCATTTAGTATTTTCAACATATATTCAGTATTTATTCAATGTACATGTAGCACCTTTTAGTAGTAACCCAAAGTAGTGTTTATTGCACTGACAGTATTACATTTACTATAACATGCTAGGCTAGTAGTACTTATAGTAGGAGGCCTCTCTCTGTTTGTAGCCTGGTTAACCAAAATGGAAGGATCACATATCTGAGCAGAAGCATGTTGGCTTTGGTTGAGGTCGTTTCGCCCTACATTTTTTGACATTTAAATTTTTATTACCAGGGTAGTCACTTTTTTCAATGTTTTTATTTTAAACCACTTTACTTTACACTTCCCTTTTGTACACTACTACCAACAATTGTGCTTTTTGCAGGAACAAGTAGTATTATTATATTACTATTTATTAAGTTTAAAGTTTATTCCAGTAGTAGGCCTAGTAAATACTAAAATACAATAATTGATTGATTGATGTATATTATTCCATACCAGCCTATGTAGCAAGTTGACACACAACAATGTCTGACTCAAGTGCAGATAACCTTCCTATTGATATTTCATCGAATAAGCTTCTTGGTAAGTGTATATTTTATATTAATATTATTAACATTTTCTTAAATTAATCCTTTTGGATTGTCTCGTTATAAAATATAAATTTAGAAAAAGATAAAAATGTACACAACCGAAATAATATAACAGCAAACATGAATGGCATCAAAGCCTAGGCAAAGTATGGAACTGGAGTAAATGCGAAAGCTATCACAAATGTGGATTGAAAGAGACAGAAATTCAAAAATAATAAATATGATATTAATGTATTCTTATTTCATTTTTATTTATTTACTTTCCTGCAAGAGTTTATAAATTTCCATTTTATTTATTTTATTTAGATTGGCTGATTGATCGTAGACATGTTCAACCTAAATGGACTTCGGTGGCGCTGTCTGTTCGTCAGAAGATTAATCATGCGATTCAAGATATGCCAGAAGTTGATGAGATCAAACAGCTAGTAGTTGGAACATGCAAGTATTCTTAAGCTCTGTCTACACTATCAAACTAGTTGGAAAAAAAAAGTGTGATGTGCCCAAATATGGTAGTAATATGACATGTCCATAATATGGGCACATCACATTTTGTTGTCACATAAAGTTTGATAGGGTAGACAGAGCTTTAATACAGAATTATTGTCACAACCTAATTTTCAAATAATATACAATAAATAAGCCCAGATTGTGATAAAATAAAAATTGATACGAAGCCCAGTAGAATGGTAACCTTCTAGATCTACATGTCCTGTGGTTGTTTCCAGGGTTCATTCCTGACCTAGTGTCTCACTGCTCTTCCAACTCCACTCCCTGTGGACCTAAAGTGAGACTTAGTTTATATTATAAAAAAATTATAATTTTTAAATAGTTTATCCATACTGTAATTGGCAAGTTACTCGCTGTTGGATGCATATGGAATTTAAAAAAACACAAAATGAACATCTTTTAGACTGATTTTTTTTCTTTTAATTTTTTCTAGATATTAATTATTTCCATTGTAAAAAGATTGTTGAATTATTGAAAGTATCAGAATCTAACACAAAGAACATATTTGGACGTTACTCCTCACAACGCATGAAGGTAAAAAGTAGCTTGGTGGTTAACATGCATGCAAAGTCCACAGCTGTTCATTACTGGTTGTAATTCATGACTGTTTCTACTTCGCTACATAACCCTTAAACAAGATTTAAGCCCTGTCTACACTATCAAATTTTATGTTTAAGTGATGTGCCCATATATGGACATGATGATGTCATATCACTACCATATTTGAGCATATCACTACCATATTTGAGCATATCACTACCATATTTGGGCACATCACACTTTTTAATCAAAGTATGCACAATGTATAGTTATTTGTGTTGTATTAGTCCTTCCTACCTATCATCAATTATGTGATAATATCCATTTTTGGAAAAAATTGTAAATTCTCGCATAATTATTTCCAAAGGCTTTAAAATCTGATGAATATTGAATGCATGATTTTATATAATGAATGTTATGTTATGTTTTTTATAGGATTGGCAGGAAATTGTATCAATATATGAACAGGATAATCTATGCCTTGCAGAATCGGCTCATCTTCTGTCTCAGAATGTCAATTATGAGATTCCTGCACTTAAAAAAGCTATATTCAAATGTAAACAACTACAAACGGTATGTATTTTAAAAGCTCTGTCCACACTATCAAAATATATGTGACAAATGTGATGTGCCCATATATGGACATGATGATGTCATATCACTACCATATTTGGGTATATCACTATCATATTTGTGCACATCACACTTTTTTTGTCAAACTAGTTTGATAGTGTAGACAGAGCTTTACAGTGTGGAAATGTGCAGATATTGAACAGGAAACAAGCATAATGTTTTTTATTAAACAAAAATATCTTTACTACTGTAATAAATTACCATTCCCTAACATATAGAGTAACATAGTATTTACATGAACATTCTAGAATAAGATGTTTTGATTTAAGAAACCATGTATAATTAATAAGAACAATCAAGAACATTCCAGAAGTGCTATTAATAGAAACTGTAATCATGTAATAATGAGAAGTATAAGGAATGATCTAGAAGGTTATGAACATATTGTATATAAGGGGAAGTATGACAATTGTAAGGGAGAGAAGGATTTTGATTGAAGCATTTATTTTGAAGAAGGTTGTTGGATTAGAGGTTGGATTAGAGGTTGGATGTTATATTGTAAAGTCATTGTAAAGCTGTTGTTTAAAGTGCTTACTGGATTGTTAAAAGTTGAAGTTGATTGAAATTAAAGCTTTGTTTTTGAGTTATTTTACAACTTTGTGGATTTTGTGTGTATACTTTTTTATGTCACAAGGGAGTTCCTAAAGTATTTTCAACCGCTCGGAAACATACGTGAGAGGAGTTTGTGACATAATTTGGTGGCAGCGGTTATTTCGATCTACTGTTCGACTTAACTGTGTATTTATCTACTGTTGTGATATTTTGTGGTAGCAGTTTGATCTACTGTATTTTGCCATAGATTGGTGGCTGTTTTAGGATCAACTGTACTTTATTGATATTTTGAGGAAGCGGTACTTACGATACTGTGATATTTTACGGAAGCCGTGGTGCTACGTTTTGTTTAATCGTAAGTACACAAACATTGTTTAAAGAACAGTAGATTATTTTATTTGGAACAGTAGACTTGTGAACGTCTCGGTAACTACGATTAACTAGTAACAAGACCCTCATCCAGATTTAAAATATGGCTGATAAACAATCAACAACAAGATCCGGTAGAGAATACAGCGGCGGCGATGAATCTGATTCTGAGGTAGAATCGGTTCAGTCAATACAACCTGAACAACAGGCAGAAGAGTCTGGACCAACCAGTGGACATAACCCTACAGGGGCTGACTCATCTTCAAAAGATGTTTTGTTGTTGATGCAGCAGCAAATGCAGCAGCAAATGCAGCAGCAAATGCAACAACAGAATCTTATGATGCAGCAGATGATGGAACAACAAGAACGTTTACGCAAAGAAGATATGGAAAGACAAGAACGTTTACGTAGGGAAGATATGGAGAAACAGCAAGCATTAGTAATGGCGTTAATGGATAAGCAAAAGGACAGTGAGGAGAAACGATTAAAAGACATAATGAGATTGAAGGAAGTTCAGATTGCAAAGCTTTCTGATAGTGATGATATTGAAAATTATCTCACTACGTTTGAACGAATTGCTAACACCTATGAGTGGCGAAAAGAACACTGGGTAGTAAAACTGATACCACATTTGACAGGCAAAGCAAAAGCAGCCTATGCATCATTACCAGTGACAGAAAGTAACCAGTATGACATAGTGAAGAAAGCAATATTACAAAGGTATGACATAACTGAAGAGACATATAGACAAAGGTTTAGGTCAATTAAAAAGAAAAGTGAAGAAAGTTATAGAGAAATGTATGTTAGGTTAAAAGATTTATTTACTAAGTGGGCTAGGCCTGCTGATAAAAGCAAAGATGATTTAGCTGAAATTGTTATTTTAGAGCAATTAATAGATATTATGCCCACAGGGGTACAAATTTGGGTTAGAGAACATAAACCAGATTCTGGATTAAATGCTGCAGAATTAGCAGATAATTATTTTCAAGCTAGAAAAGGTATCGATTTTGAGAAAAAGTTTCAAAATAGAAAACACGAACATAGAAACAACCAGGAGAAAACAGTGAAAGGCACTCCTGAAGTTGACAGTAAGGGTAATAATAATCCCCCTGATAACTTTCATAAATCACAATCTGACGCTAGACAACCTCTCGTTTGTAGACGGTGCAAAAAAGTAGGCCACATAGAACGATTTTGTCGAAGTAAGGATGGCTTTTTGTCGACAAAGACAGATACTGTTTCAAAACCATGTACACCTTACGTTTGTAGAGGCCTAGTTGAAGGATGTGATTGTGAAATTTTGATAGACTCTGGATGTGATATGACACTTGTTCATTCTGATTTAGTAGCGGCTAAGAAAATTAATCGCGCGAAGCAAGCTAAAATTACATGCAGGTGCGTCCATGACCATGTCCAAGCCTATCCTACTGCATTCGTCAATATTAAGGTTAATAACGAAGACCATAATTTGTTGGTTGGCGTTTGCAGCGATTTACCAAGAGATGTAATTCTTGGTAGGGACTTTCCTAAATTTGGAGACTTATTAGGGAAGGGGGATAAGAATCATGATAGGCATAGTTTTGTTGCCACTAGAGATCATGCTAGAAAAGAAAAACTAAGAGAGGAAAACGAATTAAAGTCGGAAAAAGCTTCTGGGGTTATTTCACATCAGTTAGATGATGTGGTTAATTTTCAAGAAGAATTTGGACATTTAGATGGCCAACTACTCAGTAACAACCCTCCCAAGGAAAAAGTTCATAAAACCAGAAGTGAGAAACGAAAAGTTAGGAAAGAGTTTGCAAAAACAAAGGAAGCTCAATCTAGCCAAGATAGTGAATTAGACATTTTAGATATTGGCAGAGATAAAATTAAGGATTATCAGGTTAAGGATAGAACTTTAATTTCACTTCGAGAACAGATGTTAGTACAGAAGGATGATGACACTATAAAGATAGTCTGTAAGGATGGAATTTTATTTAGGCAGGTTTTCACTAAACACCAGACAGAACCAATAGACCAATTAGTAGTTCCATACCCTTGCCGTAATAGTGTATTGAAAGTCTCACATGATATTCCTTTGGCAGGTCATTTAGGTAGGAAAAGACATTAGATAGGATAAAGCAGAGATTCTTTTGGCCTGGTATTAGAAAGGATGTGACTGAATATTGCAACACTTGTGAGATTTGTCAGAAAACTTCAAAGTATAAAACTAAATTTAAGGATTTTATGATTCCTATGTCAGTAATTGTTAGTGAACCATTCCGACAAATTTACACGAATATTGTTTGTTCATTATTAGTAATTATTAATGATTATGTTGTATGTTATTATGGCGTAATTAGGTTTTATAGACTAGGAGTGGGTTAAGTTTTGACACGTCCGTGTATACTTGCCCCTCAAAACTCCAAGAAAGAGTTTTGAGCTCAGAAAGAGGGGGGAGTGTAATAAATTACCATTCCCTAACATATAGAGTAACATAGTATTTACATGAACATTCTAGAATAAGATGTTTTGATTTAAGAAACCATGTATAATTAATAAGAACAATCAAGAACATTCCAGAAGTGCTATTAATAGAAACTGTAATCATGTAATAATGAGAAGTATAAGGAATGATCTAGAAGGTTATGAACATATTGTATATAAGGGGAAGTATGACAATTGTAAGGGAGAGAAGGATTTTGATTGAAGCATTTATTTTGAAGAAGGTTGTTGGATTAGAGGTTGGATTAGAGGTTGGATGTTATATTGTAAAGTCATTGTAAAGCTGTTGTTTAAAGTGCTTACTGGATTGTTAAAAGTTGAAGTTGATTGAAATTAAAGCTTTGTTTTTGAGTTATTTTACAACTTTGTGGATTTTGTGTGTATACTTTTTTATGTCACAAGGGAGTTCCTAAAGTATTTTCAACCGCTCGGAAACATACGTGAGAGGAGTTCGTGACAACTACTATAATTGGGGAAAAATTATTTATTTAGTAAACTAAATTAAGCTAGAAATAATCAAGTTGTAATTTCAGATGTAAATTAGTATTGAGAACTAAAATATATAAAATAAGAGCTACACATTTATTTATTTATTTATGTATTTTATTTTATAGGAATGTGATAGAAAAGAGAAGGATTATCTAAGCCAAGCATCATCAGCTAAAGATGACTTCAAGTCCTCATGTAACAAGCTTGGAATCAAGGTTAGAAACAAATTAACTTAGCAATCAGTGGCCATATTCACCAATCATTTCCCTTAAATATCAAGTATTTCACTTACCTCAATATATATTTAAGTATCTCTCTTAAATTGTATTCACTTAGATAGGAGGTTTTTTTTTATTTTAAGGGTAAGTGTATCCCTCAGTCTAAGTGTGAATGGTGAATACGGCCACTGTGGAATAAAAGAAAAGTCAATTTTTAAAGATCTAATTTATTTTCTGTTTTTTTCTTATTTCAGGGAGAAAAAATTAAAACTGAGCTAACACAACTTGTATCAGATTTACCACTCATCTATGATAAAATCCTGTCAAAGACAAAAAAGCTGGACAAGGTCTCTGAATTTTATGAGGCATTTGTTCAATTTACAGTTGAAAAGTAATTTTTACATTTTATTCTATTTAATAATACTTAATTCTGAATTCTGATTTGATTTCATCATTTAGTATTAACAATTCTCATAAAATTCAATTTTCTCAATATTTTTATATTATTCCTAAAACCAAGGAAATCACACAACAGGATGATAAGCTCCAGATCAAAGGTTTTACCCCTAGTTGCGACTTGGTCAGTTTCCACCCTCTAAACACTTGACTGAATTTTGATTGTACAATTGGCTTCCTCCATGTTTAGCAAAATGGTACCATGCATAATCTGTACACTTATTGATAGCCTTGATTTGATTCAAAACCCTTTCCATTCAAAGTCTATTACGATAGCCTATCTTGGCAAGTCGGGCTTAGTGTCCTGTTGTTAGCCTTGCTAAAACTGGATTCACCAGATAACCAGACCAGACATACATTCAAGTTTTAATTCTGTTTCATTTTAGTCAGGAGAGTGGTGCGGTAGATAAGTTTCCTATCTGCCCAACATTACGTTACATGCTACAGCATGGTAACACTACAGTATATCGCTGGAGGACAGGTGAGGAACCAAAATCAATAGAAGAGGTTAAATTGATAGCGCCTGATGAAGAAAAAGATATTCAGGAAGACGAGGTATATTAATTAACTTGGATGATTCGTTATACAATGTAACATAAAAATAAATGCCAGAAAATTAAGAAAAATACAAGTTACTATGAATTTTTAAAGATGGAGAAATAATTCCATTCCATCCTTTATATCTCTCTTTTTTTTAGATTGATTGGGGTGATGGAGAAATAGATTTTGGTATCTCGCTTGATGAGCCGGTCGGTGTTGATGTAAGTCACACACTAATCTACGTTTTCTATTCAATACTTTCTATATTTGATAGATAATAAATTAATATTTGAGAAACTTGTTTGCAAAGTCAGGGTTTGGAACTGTGTCTACACTGGTGGCACAATGTTAGATTATTTTGTTTATATATTTAGGCGAATTGCCAAAGATAGCCATAAGCGAAATCATTCACTATCCTTTTTAAAGGTGGCAATCTTTGGGAGTGAAGTTGTAAATTGTCATTAGAAAATATCCTGAAGTGATAGTACCTGAACCCAGGACCATTGAATTGGTAGCCAAACATCATAACCACTAAGCCACAACTCCTCTCCATTGAATTGGTAGCCAAACATCATAACCACTAAGCCACAACTCCTCTCCATTGGATTGGTAGCCAAACATCATAACCACTAAGCCACAACTCCTCTCCATTGAATTGGTAGCCAAGCATCATAACCACTAAGCCACAACTCCTCTCCATTGGATTGGTAGCCAAGCATCATAACCACTAAGCCACAACTCCTCTCCATTGAATTGGTAGCCAAGCATCATAACCACTAAGCCACAACTCCTCTCCATTGGATTGGTAGCCAAGCATCATAACCACTAAGCCACAACTCCTCTCCATTGAATTGGTAGCCAAGCATCATAACCACTAAGCCACAACTCCTCTCCATTGGATTGGATTATTTAAAAAAATTTTTTTTAGGAAGAAGCTAAAATCGACTGGGGAGAAGATACTAGTGGTATTACTTTAGGGTGTGATTTAAAAACTGCAGATGATGGTGTTGCTAGAGGTACTGATGCTCTGACCCTCCTTGATAACTTAGAAACGAGAAATGCATTTGTGAATGACATGCTAGAAGTAAGTTAATTTATACCTTCAGAAGGTGGTAAAAGTGTCTGCTACTACAGTAGCAGATTATATCTGACTGAAGATAAGGTATTAAATTCAGTTACCTGCTGTCAAAGATGTATACTTTACTTTTATTTCTTTTATTTAGTTATATTGATTATCATGCATATAACCTTACTGATTTTTTCAGAATCTTTATTTATTCTTTTTTTACCATTATTTTGTATGTCAATTGAGATTAATTACATAGAGCTACGTCAATTTTTCAGATTCTATTCTGTATGACCAGGAATCGATGTGGTTAGCTTTTCACGGTGCGCAATAATAATAATAATAATAAATACTTTATTTTAACATGGAAAAGCTTGTGTCACCATAAAGGTGTTCTTCTACAAGGCTGTGATCAACTAACAGTAATACATTACACATTTAAAAATAACAAATTTTAAAAATAACAAATTAGAGAAAAAAATATATCAACAGAAACCTTAATTACATTTATGCTAAGAGAAATAAAAAATAAATAATAAATTACACCAATAATTTTTTTAAAGTATTTAAATTTGTGGCATTTTGCATTGGTTTTTCTAGAGTATTCCATAAACTAGCACCATGATATGAAAAACTTTTTTTTTATATTCTGTTTTGGGTTTATCCAATTTTAATACATCCTTTGATCTTGTATTGTATGTGTCTAGTTTGGGTGTAAATAGTTCGCAATCAAAAATTAGATCTTCACAAGCATGTATCATAATTAAACCAAATTTGGTACTCATAATTTTCAGGTCATATTTCATCATATAGCAATACAATTACATGCGTATTTCTATTGTGACGAATTAAATCTAGTTAAGTATTATTTTCGTTTTGACAATTACAAAAATCTGTCCAAGCATGAAAACAATAAGCACAAAAGCCGCTGAAACACTAATTACAGTAATTATTCTCATCCTGTACCATATTTAAGTTACTTCTTGTATAAGAAGTTAGATGTATACAAAATAGTGGAAAACTACTACAGCGACAACTCTATAATACCAATTTGGTTGAGTCACAAATTACCAACTAAATTCCAAAAGAAAAAGACAAAAAATTGATAGATTTGGCTAATGTATGTGTAATCATTACAATTGCTTATATTAAATTACTTGACTCATTTCAGCTTGAGTTTTTCTTACGACAAAGATTAAAAGAAATGGGAGGTGACGTAGACATTATATCTGTCAATCAGTTTCAAGGAGCACCCTCTATATGTCAGATGCAAACAGTTCACGATGTTACGTGCATGTTAAATTTGGTACAAGATGTATTAAGTCATCTTCGTGATTCCACTGTACAACACTTTTTAATGATTAAAAGCTCTCGAAGGTTAGTTTACTGACAAAATCTCTTTTCTCTTTTTGTATATCTAATCATTTTTATGTATATTTTATATGCAAATGACAATAAAAGTAAGTTTCCACTGATGAATGAATCTATCAACAAGGCTGAAGTTCTCATCTAATACAGATCATTTTCATAGATAATTGTATTTTACTTTTTTTCAAGCTATTTTTACATTAAAAAGAGATCCCTTCATTTTTAGGTATGTTGATAGACTTGCAGACTCGCTAAAAGAAAAACTTGTTTATGAAGAAAAAATGATTGCAAGTAAAGTTGCAGTAGTGGAGAAAAGACAAGCTTCTCTGGAAGAACAAAGAAAGCTTGAACCTAAACTAGATATCTTGATGGCCAAAACAAGAGAACTAAAACAACAAGTACGTTTTTCAAATTTATTTTTGTGTAAAGTAATGGAGTTGGGTAGCTGAGTGATGACACTTTACTGTACTAATACAGAAAGACCCAGAAAGAAACTGGCCACCCTACCACATAATGCAGAGGCTAGTACAATGAGCTCAGCTCATTCACCTATGTTCAGAGTGAACACAGGACTCACTTTTACCTTTAGTGTAAAGTAAATGCTTTGCTTTCTAATAATTGTGTTTGTTGATATAAAGTTTGCGGTACACAACATACATGATTCTGAAAAGAACTGTTGAATTTCTCCCAGAATTATATATACTGTACCTGGTGTACCTCAAACTTTATATCAACATTTGATTTCGCCATGCAAACCTTCAAACAATATTTGTGTTCAATTTAATATTAATTAAATGGTTTGTATTACAATACTGTTCCTCCGTCTTTTATATAATTATTTCCATATTTTGTCCTCAGATTGAACAAGAAATTTCTAAAAAGTATAAGAACAGACCAGTTAACTTAATGGGAGCCATTAACGCGGCACTTTAAACAAAGCAAGCAAATATGTATTCATAAAAAGGACATAAATGTAATTAGTACAAACATAAGCCTATAAATAATTTATGAGAATGAGAAAAAGATTCGAGCTGGAACTATCTTGATATGCAGATGTCCTAACCATTAGACCACAGGAACTTCCATTGTATTGTTCAAAATCAATTGGATAGCTCTTTAACACTCTCCATGGTACAGCGGAACAGCATTACAGTAGTTCTCACTTGTACGCATGTGCAGCAGTGATATTCACTCATCATATACACATTCACAGCAAGACTCTTAACTACCCAGTGGTGTACTGAAATGTTTAATTCATTAACCAAGAAGATAAGTGAGAATGAGAAAAAGTCACCCAAAACGAGATTTGAACCTCGATATGCAGATGTCCTATATTACTTATTTTGACACAAATGAAAATTCATATTGTTTATTTTTGGCAAGTAGCATTTTATTTGCACAAATTGTTAAATTACAGTCTATCCAATGGTAATGAAATAAACAGATCTTATTAATATTTAACTATTATTGTGTTTATACAACATTCTTTTTTATCATGATGAAGTTCTGAAACTAAGCATTCACATACACTACAACAGTATGAATAGCACCATTGATTTGTGAAATGGTTTTAAAACATGGGGAAATTACCATATACAGTATTTTAAAACTATTATTCCTCCATGGTTTAAAGCTACACTAATCAAACTAGTTTGACAAAAACGATGTGCCCAAATATGGTTGTGATGCTTAAATATGGTAGAGATATGACATCATCATGTCCATATATGGGCACATCACATTTTGTTCTCACAAAAAGTTTGATAGTGTAGACAGAGCGTAAGTCTCTTATTTATTTAGCAGAGATAGTTTATAATGGGTAAATATTCTAACCAGCTGTCTAGACCATTTAGGATCCCTGCATAAATGTATAACCAGTGAATGAATATAAACAGTACAGTAAATAGCACAAACTCTGAAGCCATGCAATACCACAATACATTACTTGAGATTTTACCTGAGATCAACCCAATGTTACACGACACAGAAAGCGGACAATATAACAATGAAGAACACAAACATACAGTTCCACAATTTTTACAATAGTCTACATCAACAATACAAAATATGTTTATATAATATGTATTTTTTAGATTTAATTATTATTTTGTTTTACATGCTGTACATGTTAATGTTACTATAGTAATTCATTATACAATACTCTATACACAATAAATATTCAAATTTCTATTAACAAAACATGAGTACAAAGAAAGCTATGATACTGGTACAATAAATATAATTCACAAAACAAAGGAATAGAAAAAGTAACCATAAGAAAAAACATGGATGGACTTAATATTGTATACTATTTGCACTAAAAAGCTTGGCGATCCCACAATGCTTTGCTTGATGAAACAACCTTCTCATAAATAATTATGACTCAAGTTGTTTTGTCAAAATTGTAATCTATACAAAATATGTACATTAAAAATGTATGTAATGCTGTATACATATTCATAAACATTGTCTTGCAATAGTATCTAGACAATAGTTTCTATAATAATATTCTAGAGTGATCAGAAAGACTATTTTGCAATGTATATCTCTTTGGTGAGCATATAGACAGTTATGTTATGTGGTTGAGCCAGGAATTAAGATCTTTGATTCAAAAACATTATGTCTATATTTTTTCTTGTCCTAAAAAAGCTGCTGTGCGACTTGTTGGCTAAACACTTTGAGTAGATTATTTTTAATTCCTAAAACTTTTCTTTACATTTAATAGTAGAATATAACTGTATTTTCACGGTCACAACTGTATATATACAGAGAAACATACATTACAATACCTTATACCTTAATCACTTTCACAAACACCATATATCTTACAATAATGATTTTACATGTTTACATCCTCTATTGAGTGTGAAAAGGCAATACAATACAAATATCCAAAATATAATTTTGCTATACATACAGTTATCCTACCAATAATTGCACATTATTTTTAATGGACACAGTTTATATTTACATAATAATGTTAGTGAAAACATTGTCTGTTATCTGTACTGCAACAAAACTAAATAAACTTTCTGAGATTTGGTTCAAGCAAAATAACATTCCTATTGAAATTACTATAATATGCTCATTATAAAAAAAGAATAAAAATATCAACGCATGCACCATATTTAATATACAATTATATACAATAAATGGTAAATTGTTTAGTGAGATTTCAGCAGATTTTAAGTATCTAACATTCATCAGGCCAATTGCTATTGGCTTTGATAACTCCACTTGTTAATAAACCCTTTGTTTTTTTATACATAGCACTAATAAGTTTAATGCAATTGAGTACACTGAGCATGCCTGCTATCGGCACAAAAAATAATAAGCCTTGTAAGTAATGACAACTTCTGTCACTACCCCAAATTTTAGAATTCAGTCCATGCGAATAATTCATTTGCAAAAGCCTATAAGTCTTGTTTAATAGGGCAGGTTACATGGCAATGTTTCTTTATAATATTTAATACTTTATATGATAAATTGCACAATTTTTAAGCAGGATGATTGATTTATCATTCAAACAGGTTAAATAAAATACTATATTAATATTTTAAATATGACATTACTTCCACAAAATGAATGTGCAACATACTTTCTGTTAATAATAACTATGTCAATTAACACTCATGATGAAAATTCCATAAACAAAATGATAATAGTGGTATTAAATAGCAAACTATTTTGAAATTGAAATAAAAGGACAAAATATAATTAAATTTTTTATGAGATACCAGGTGTTATTGTGTTACCAGTTATCTGTGATGGCATGGTAATGATGGTGAAACCAGGTGTGGAAGATTTAGTCATAACAGATGTTGGTGAGCCTAAACTGATTCTAGTTCCTGGAGTTACAGGCGTGCCAGGCTCAACCGATTTCACTACACCTGCAGATGTTGGTGTCGCTAACACGTTATTTAGCTGCGTCAGGATGATACCTTTAGACGATGTTGGCGTCAACGGCGTTGTTGGAATGCTTAGGTTTGGCAAGGTGGTTGCTAGTAGTGGTGTAGAATTCTGCTGAGGTATCTCTAATGGCTGAACTGCCTTCGGTGAAGGGGAAGGCGTAAGCACTGTTGGTGGGTGATGCGAAATCATGTGGTGACGAAGGCCTTGAGCAGTTTTGTAACTTTTGCTACATCTACATTTATACGTTTTCTTTATCTGTAAAATCAAAATAAAACCGTTTAATCATTAAATTGTATATTGCTAGAATGCTTGTTATATTAATCATAATAATAAATTGTAGCACTTTGGGAAGAAAAAAATTGATAGCCCTTAGTTACTGTAAGATGTTTTTAATTATAATTAGTTGGAACAAGCATAAACAAAGTGTCTATTCTAAAGCTAGTCAACGCCTATTTTTTTTTAGGAAGCTTAAGAAATTTAATGTTGGACAAGATACGCTGTTCCTAATTTCCCAAAGTGAATTAAATCTGTTATGATGTTCTGTTGTATCGCCTGGTATTCAAATTTAAACAAGAAAAACATCAATCAAATATGTAAAATAAATTAAAAAGTAAAATAATTGGCGTAGAAATTAAAAGGATAGGTAATCTTTGTGTCAGATAAAATGGCTCTGAATAAATTAGAATGGATAATTAAAGATGTGACCCAGCCACTAAATAGTATTGTAAGTTTTAATAGATCTGGTAGAATTGGGCAATGCAAAGTTAAAACCAACTGTTTTAGAGACTCTTTTTACCATATGCTTGTTTTTATATTGTGTTTTAAATTGTATTGTATCTATGTTTCTAAGCTCAGGAAAACAAATGTATTGTTAAACTTTAGAAATGTGGCGGCCATAAGCAATGATCAGAGTGAAATTAAAATACCAAATTACTTTTATTTCTTTCCTGTGGCCATTCCTTGCATGGTACTTGATTCCATTTGCATTTTTGTAACGTTTTTTACAGCCAGGCACTGGACAGACGAACGGTTTATCATCTGTACCACTAGAGCTTGCCATCCGTAGAATTAGATCCGAGCTAAATTCATCTTGTGTGGTCCATGAATTGTCACTGTCCGATTCGCTCCCAAGTTCTTCATCAAATTCACTTCCTGAAATGAAATCCAATGGTGGAAAATTAAATATAAATTTACTTTATTTTCGTCCTCACATATAAGAACCACATCAATGTTACAGCTAGGAAAATATCTCGATATGTAGGCATACTATATAAAGTAAGACATTTTTTACCAACCTATGCTCTCTGGACAATATACAAATCACTCATTGAACCAGTATTAAATTATTGCAACATAATATGGTGTAGCACATTTCCAAGTTATTTAGATGAGTTATTTAAACTCCAGAAAAGGGCATTACGAGCTATAACATGGTCAAAGTTTAATGATTCAATGACTGAATGTTTCTATAAATTTAAACTTCTTAAAATTGCTGATATCAATAAGTACCAAATTGGGCTTTTCATGTATAATGTTACTACTAATCAGGACGTGCGTTTTTCATCGCTCTTTATTAAAAATGGTTCTTACCATAATTATAATACAAGATCTAAAGACAAAATGAGACTCAGAAAACGTAATCGTACTTCTACTAGTTTTACTGTGTCATGTGTGGGACCCAAATTGTGGAATGACTTGAATTACGAACTACAAAGTACCAAATCAATATATATATTTAAATCATTGTTTAAAGAACATTTATTATCATTTTACAAATAATTTTAAAAATTATACTTGTTGCAGGATTTAGCTTTTTTTATTATTTATGTTTTAGTTTTTTAGGCTAGTTAGGGACTTAGGGGGACACAACTAATCAAGCTCTTTTGAGTTTTTATGTGTTTCCTTTTCATCTTTTTTATGTTCTCATATATTGTTGTTGTATATTTTCATGATAGAGGATGAATAAAGAATATTTGAATTTGAATTTGAAATAGGAAAATATTTTGAGTGTATTTCATAGAATATAAAAATATACAAAACATTAGGTTAAAAGTATAAAAATATTTATATATAAAACACATCATAATAGTATACAGATAAAAATGATAAAATCACAAATACGTCATTTAAAAGTCTGATGGAATACGTACAAATTGCATTGCAAAAAACGACTATTGCACGATCTCAGCAAGTATTTTTTATCTCATTTTATCATAGTATTTATTTAAAGGATAATTTAAATCATCACATGTTTTCGTAGCGTTAGTAACTATAATTTTGTTGCATAGATCAAGAACCAAGTTAGGGTTTTACAGATCTTTGAAATATCAAATAATTAATTTGTATCAAGTGTGAATGGGACTGGTTAATCAGCCTCTATTAAGTACCTGTTGGAGTTGAGCTTCGAGGTGTTGGCACTGGTGTGGACACATGATGAATCATAGAATTTAAATGATTCTTCAACTTCTTACGACTTTGAATTAATGGAATTGGTGAATTCTGCTGGCCATTTTTGGCAGCTTCAGTAACAAATCTGAAAAGAAAATATATAGTCAGGGACAGGCCTACAAAAACTGTAGGGAAAGTACTGAAAATTGAGGAAAATGACAAGATAATTTCTTCATTGATAATTGAAAAAATAAAATTAACCGACAAAAAATAACCCATTGAGCCCCCATACTCACATTTATCAATTCTAATTTTGAAATCATTATTTATTTTAATCCTAAATATTTACTAAAGAGGTGATTTTTATAAAATTGGAAATTTGTTTGATATCTAACGCCTTGTCTACACTATCAAACTTTATGTTACAAAAAATGTGATGTGCCCAAATATGGTAGTGATATGCACAAATATGATGGTGCTATGACATCATCATATCCATATATGGGCACATCACATTTTTTTTTCACATAAAGTTTGAAATTGTAGACAAGGCTTTAGTATTGTATCAAACAACAAATTTCCAATTGTATTACTGTTTATGAATATTGGACAATAACAGTTTTTGAATTTGAATATTATTTAAAAAAAATAGAAACAAATAAATGAAATGTGTGGAACAAAGCTTTATGAATAAAAGTAGGAAATTCAGGTGCATACTGTAAATCACACTAACCTATACTCAAACGAGTATCTATGTTCATTCTTCATACAATAAATGTTAAATTTTGTTCACAGGTAATAATAATTGATTAATACGGAAAATGTCAAACCTTTTTACATAGCTGAGTGCTAGTGAAGTAGGCTGTTGCAGCTCTTGCTTTTCTAGGAATCCAGGGTCTTTGTCTAGGGAACAGTAAAACACATTCAATTATGCAAATATATAATACTACAGTATGATATATTTTACAATAAATAAAAATATTATTTAAAAATGTCAAAAATATAATTTCAAATCTATACTATAGTAACCTAATCTTTAGTTACTTTACTCATTTTATATAATAATTAATTTACTTATTATTTTAATGATTAAATATACAACTATTAATTTTAAAAGGTATGAAGTAAAAATTAAATATTATCAGATACAAATTTGAAGAGCACTATTTTTAATATAAAATAATACTATAAATACTAATAATTACTTATAAATAATATAATAGATCAACAGTTGGCAAATATGTCATTAATATTAAAGATGTATTGTCCCTTTGTCAAATTCCAAAAAAATAAAAATAAAAAGATTTGGAAAAAAAGTGGGTCATTTTGAAGTATCATAATAGTTATTAACTTTCACCAAAAATTTGTCGAAAAAAAAAATCATTTAACTGAAATAGACGTTTTTTGGTTAAAAAAATAACTTTGACTTCCAGTCAAAGTTTTCGATCAAAACATATATAATACAATGCGCTAATTTGGCTACTCTGTATGCATAATCATAAAACTTCCTCGTGATCTGTGTGAAAACACCTTCTCAACCGTGACGAGTTGTAAACAATCCTAATTAGCATCATGCATAACAGACAGACGAAATGTAATTAAATTAATTTAGCTGTTAATTACGTAAAATTGTTGTTTTTGGCTCGAATTTTTGACTTAAAGTGAATAACTTTAATATTACTTTTGATATGGCCAATTAAAATTTAGTATATTTTGACCTTCATTTTTTTGTGTTTCAAGGGACAATACATCTTTAACTAATAAGATATTTATTGTTAAATTTATTTAAATTATTTAAGGACTTGTGTATAACGTGTGTTTTTAGTACAGATAAACCAAATTTATTATGACATAGCCCGGAAGGGTAATTTGTAAAACCTAGGCACAGAATTAACTCTTGAAATAAGCATCACACCCTATAATGATAGTACAGTACAGGTTGATATTTTTCTCTTTTTGTATCTCATTATCAGTCATAATAATCGGTTATCCTATATTTCTTAAATTATAAAAAAGATTGGAAATGGTTTTTAGGCTAAAAAAAATATAGGTATAACACATTATTATATTACATATATTAATGTGTGACTGTGTATCATAATTGATCATACTAGGCCTAGGCCTATATAAACTATATATCAGTATTTAACTAAAATGAGAAATTATAAATTAATTATATGCTGCTACACTATCTGATTGTATGAGTCTGTGTGCTACACAAAAAGTATAAAAATAAAACATTCATCAGCTTACTGTAAATAAGTTATAATATCCTAGAAAGTTTATTTATACTTTCTTTTACGATTTAGAGTCTAGAGATCACACCTAAATAAAGTCCTAACTAACACCTGCCTAGCTAGAGGATAACCTAGGCTTACTAAGTACTAACAGTGGGTCTATGCAGTGGCCTGTACCTAGGCTAGGCCTAGTCCAGCTCCTAGTTTTAGGTTTTAGAGTAGTTTTAGGTCTAGCCTGGCGCCCAGACCGTACCTCTAGAGCCTTTATTTTTTAGCCTAGGCCTAGCCTAGCCCTAGAGTTAGGCCTAGCCAGTCAGTAGGGCCTACTATCTACACTACCTCGAGATAAAAACAGTTCTAATATTTACCGATATGTGCATCCTCAATGTGTTCAATTAAGCGATTAACAGATGAAAAGTTTAAGTTACATCCTGAAAATCTGCAGACATTTACGAAAAAGAAAGCCATACTAAATTTACATCTCGATCATCACACACAGTGGACAAAAACACCAGAATGACTTTTGTTCTTCCTTTAATTAACATATATTTACATATGCAAAACAAAAATGAATATTAATAGCCTCTCTAGGAATTATTTCCAGGTCACTAAAAATCCGATAAATTTCACGTGATAAAAAGAATTGATTATTCTCACATTATTCTGTTCAAATTTTTCAAATACTATTAACTAATTTCACTGCTAATAAATTACATTTATTAATTGAAATAATTCTATTGAATCAATAGTAGTATTTTTATAAAGAAAGAATTATTAGATTCGATGACCAGCCATGTCCATGTTATGCACAATAATGTTTTCCTAATGTGTAGTACAATACACAATTATATATACTTACTAGTATTATATTATTTTTAATAATTTATTTCAAAAGAATTTTATTTTTTTAATAAATATTTATAAGCAGATAGTTTATTACAAACATTTTAATATCACTACTCAATGTATTCCAAATCGGTTTGGCTGCGGGCATGCGCAGTGTGCGAATACTCCTTAGTACGGTAACCGGCGATCATTAATTGTCTGATTCTGTGTAGGTATGATAATCCTTTCATTTATTCGCGAACTCTCAACCATCAGCTTTCAATAGTATTTGCAAGCTTTTATATATATGTAGTTTTATTGATTGCAAGTGATAATATTTCTTTTTTAAGCTTAATTGTAGGTTGTTTTATTGCATTTTTATATGCGTGAAGAATAACCGGCTTCGCCATTTTGATTTGCATTTTTCAGGTCAAGTGTGCCAAATTCACCTTCAAATTCACCATGTATTGTGCAAGACTTTCTATTCCTTCAGCACAAGTTGTTGTAAGTTATATTTTGTGTTTTTACGAAAAAGTGCATTTATTCTTACTAAAATATGTCAAGTATTTTCATTCACACTAAATTTCTGGTCCCGGTTAGAAGTTGATTACTTTTGATTGGTGGACCGGTCGGTGGGGAATCTGGTTAATCTAGGCCCTACTGCTTCAACTTCTCTAGTAGAGGAGGCATAGTAGAGGGCCTAGCTAGGGCAATCCCTAGCTAGGCACATACTTTATTAATAGATGGCACTGTGGATCGTAATTATTGATACTAGGCCTAGTATCACAAATTCCTGAGTGAATGTATTTTACAGTCGATCAACTAAAATTAGCCGTAAATGTTCACAAGAGAAGAAGCAAAAGCGTGGGCTTAGTAGTTATACACATGGATATTCATTTTTCAAAATCCCTCTTTGCGTCAATTTCTAGTTTGCTCCAGTGAAATTGGTAGTTTTTCTAAATCGAAAAGCTCAGCAGACATGCAATGAACATGAAAATCACAGCTACTCTTCATAATCATAGTATTAGTAGTGCAATTTTTTTCCTGTGAAATTTTGAATTTGCACTCTCTCTAAAACACAAACATAAAAAAAGGTGATTTAAATTTTTTTATAAATATTGTTTTAATTACATTTACAGGCCAGAAGTTCAAGAGTTATAAGACCTGCTGCTAGTATAGTAAGCTCTTCAAATGGTCAAGAACAAGTAAACAGGTAAATTATCAGTAAGAATAGATTGAGAACTGCACACATTCAATTAATTTAGATTGTGTTGTCCACAGTATATAGTAATTTTTGAAATAATTAATTCTTTTGCAGACGTTCTCTAGCTACATACAATGGACTCCCTGGTTTGAACACAGTATCAAGTCCATCAACACCAAATGTATCGGCAATAGTTAATCAGGTAAAGGGCATTATAATACCATTTTTTACTCATAAAAATTGCATGGCATGGTAAATTTTACATTAAAATCTTTGGTTAAAATGTATACAACTTACAAATTTGTTTTGGTATAATTTGTTAACTGTATGAATGAATTCTCTCAAAAAATGTGTATGGATAAGGTATGAAACGAATGAATTTGTTAAAATATTGCAGGTCTTAAGCCGTGGATTCCAAACCTCAGCTGTCCAACAAGATGTAGAAGCAGCTGCCAAATTTATTGGTGCTGGAGCTGCCACCGTAGGCATGGCTGGATCAGGAGCTGGTATCGGAACAGTCTTTGGTAGTCTAATTATTGGTTATGCACGAAATCCATCTTTAAAACAACAGCTTTTCTCATATGCTATCCTTGGATTTGCCTTGTCTGAGGCCATGGGTCTTTTCTGTTTGATGGTTGCGTTCCTTATTCTTTTCGCAATGTAAATTGTGTATAAATAGTTTGAAATATACCAGAGTGTTAAGGCTGTTTTCATTAGAGCTGCAATCTCCACGAGAATGCCAGTTTAAAATGCAGATAATAGATTTATGGAAAGAATTTGAATTAATATCCTGTTGTATCTTATAAATAAAATACTTATTATAGACAATAATAAATCTCTTTATACAATTGAAATTTTTCACAATGATTGTGAAACTAATTATTATGAATTGTAATTGTCGGAAATTCCTGGTGAATCAAATGTCTCTGAACCATGCTTGCAAAAAATCACTTTGATATTTGCATACAACTCTATTCAAACAACTCACAATTTGTAAACTCTTCCATCATAAGTATTGCAAATACTATAATTTGATAGACCAAACAGTCCTGTGTGTTATAAAGTTTGGTTTGTTTTCACCTTTGTAATATGTGGTTAGCCATAGTATCACCTGGGACAATAATTAACGCTATTCCACAATGTACACCGTTCTATAATAAGAGTGTTGATAACAAATAAATACTTGAGAAAAATAAATTGAAGGCTTGTTGGATATTTGTTAATGTGAAGACTACCTTTGATATTATTACTTACATATTGCTACACTTGGATGTACTCAAGGGGTTTTGGTAAATCTGCAGCAAAAATGGAAGCATGCTTTAATTGATCAGATCTGTCAGACTACCCCATCATATAGTAAGTAACATTTCTAAAAACATGGATATCGCATGATGAAGTCGACAACACAGCATTGGCGGCTGCCAGGCATGATGCCAAGAAAAATAAAGTCCACTCTCCCAATGAAAACGAAAACTCAACAAATATTCTTTGAGTCAAAACAATCTAATCCATCCCAAATTCATTTTTACCATTAAAAACACCAAACTTTCTGGAAAAACTGACATGTTTGGGCAGCTCAAAGTAAGGTGTCCGGAATTGGGAGAGTTGACTGTACGTCAAAGGTAATGACCGAAATTCGTCGTAGTCTGATGTTCACAAAGATGGTTAGCATAACAAGTTCATCACTGTAGCTCATATCCATCTATCACATAATAAAGTAAATTCAAACATTTACCAATTATTTGATTGTTTATTTTACAATAGAAAATGGATTGTTTCAATCCATACCTTTTTAAAAATAAATTTCAATATTGCATTTAGAAGTTATTTAAATTGCATACAATATGATGTTATAATTTTAAATTGTGTTGAAATAAGAACATCCTTTATAAATTATATTATTGTACCAACACATTCTACTTATAATATATTTTTACATCAATTTCTAAAAACCATGCTTCTATTGGCCTCTCAAGCTCTGTCTACACTATCAAACTCTATGTGACAACAAATGTGGTTTGCCCATAATGAACATGATGATGTCATATCACTGTCATATTTAAGCATATCACTACCATATTTGAGTGTAGAAAGAGTATAAGTCAAATAGGCTATTGTTCAATCCAGAGTGATCTCTCATGACCATTTATCAATATTATTAAGAACTTTCAACACTCGAACATCATTTAAAGCATCTGTAGATAGTGACTGGTGTGGTACACTTAAATCCTCTTCCTCGCCTCCTCCTTGCTGTATCTCAGCATCCATGCGATCTTTGACCACAGGTTTACAGTCGGAGAACAGAAGTTGCTGTAAATAGCTTAATCGATCTTCAACTTCAAACAATTCCTTTGAATTCCACTCATAAAAGGGAATCTATTAATTAACAGAAAAAACAATTTAGGGAAAAGGGAGCTTTAAAAACTCACTCAAACTTTTCATTTCTTTTACTTTGATGTTTTTTCTTCATAATGCAAAAAAGCAGTATTATTATTATTAATAAAACAGTACACTGTACAATTACTGTACAACCTTTAATCTGTGTAATGTATGTGTGCTATAACTCGCATGCTTTTATTATTATATATTCCAAATAAAGACGAGAATTTCAGAACCGTTTATAATCTGGACAGCCTATCCCCAAACTTGAATACATTCAGCAGAAATGTCGCGTGCACACATACTACAGAAACAATAATACATAAACACTACAATCTGTTCTGTGTGTAGGGAGGACTGTATGGAGTATCTTACCTGAATAACTTTATAACCAAGTAACTCTAGATTGTGTTTTTTGACAGTAGAGTTAGCTTTACGATGTTGAGACTTCAAACAGAACTGACTGGGGAACAAGAAGTCAATAGCAACCCTGAACAGAAAAACAAGAAATCAATTATGTGTTTAAAGTGTAAGGCATGCAACTGGAGATTATTTTTAAACAAATTTTCACTTGCCTTTGTGCACCTTGTGGCAATTGTTTAACACTAACCCCCCATTTTGGAGAATGGGATGTTCCAATCGTTACATTGTTGCTTTTATTCAGTATACTGCCATAGTCAGCACTGTGTAGTATTCTACCATCTGTATCTAGCAAACATTCAAAATCTGAAAGAATATATTTTGGAATGTGAAATATTGTAATTGTACAATACAAGTTTAAATATAGAAATGTCAATAAGAAATAAATAAATCATAAAGCAGATTTTGTTTTTTTTTATAATAATTTTCCTCAGCAAATAGAAAGAAAGAATTAGATCAGGCTTTAACAACGTATGTATAGCTGTGAATAACTTCAGGTTGCATCCAATAATTTAATTAGAGTACATCATCATCACAAACATCTTCCATCATAGCGCACTTAACAAGTCTTCTCCAATCAGAGCGATTATTGGCCACAGCATGCATAGACTTATTTTTCTTTTTGTATCATCCTCTAGTTTTTATCCAGGTGGTTCTGGGCCGTCCCACTAGTCTCTTGAGTTCCGATAGTGCTCATTGTTCTGGGATATCAGAATCTAGACAAAGAAGGTATCAACTAATGCCTAAAATGCAACTTTCTGTGAAATATATCAATTTCATCTTCCATTGTGAGTCAGAGTACAAAGTTCACTATTATTTTTTTTATATGCATCCAACAGCGAGCAACTCGCCAATTAAAGGTTGGATGGTTGCTGGTGACAAAGGTATTAAAGCACAGTTTAAGTGTAAGTAGCATCTTCTTATGATGTATGTCATGATTTATTGAACACAAGGATGGCAAGCCCTTTTCTTCTATGTCATTCCTTGTCTCAAGTTTACTTACTACTTTTTTTCTTTCATTCCTCATCTTTTTTTCTTTCATTCCTCATCTTTTTTTCCTTCATTCCTTATCTTTTTTTCTTTCATTCCTCATCTTTTTTTCCTTCATTCCTCATCTTTTTTTCTTTCATTCCTCATCTTTTTTTCTTTCATTCCTCATCTTTTTTTCTTTCATTCCTCATCTCTTTTTCCTTCATTCCTTATCTTTTTTTCTTTCATTCCTCATCTTTTTTTCTTTCATTCCTCATCTTTTTTTCTTTCATTCCTCATCTTTTTTTCCTTCATTCCTTATCTTTTTTTCTTTCATTCCTCATCTTTTTTTCTTTCATTCCTTATCTTTTTTTCTTTCATTCCTTATCTTTTTTTCTTTCATTCCTCATCTCTTTTTCTTTCATTCCTCATCTCTTTTTCTTTCATTCCTCATCCTTTTTTCCTTCATTCCTCATCTTTTTTTCCTTCATTCCTTATCTTTTTTTCTTTCATTCCTCATCTTTTTTTCTTTCATTCCTCATCTCTTTTTCTTTCATTCCTTATCTTTTTTTCTTTCATTCCTTATCTTTTTTTCTTTTATTCCTCGTCTCTTTTTCTTTTTATCGTGTTGGAAAGAATAATGTTTAAAGTTAAATGTCTTCACTTGATTTGGATTTTTTTTTTTTTACATGGTTGATGGGTCATTCCATTGCTAGTCCTGCACGTTTGTACGTCAGTCCAAGCAATGGGGGAAACCAATACAGATTCTTCATCAATAAGTAGTCAATTTTGGCCCCCAATTAAGATGTCTACTTACGTATACAATAATGGTAAGGTGTTAGAACATTTGTCCGTAGATAGGATGGGCCTCCGCAAAGTTCTGTCAGATAATATTTCATCTCCTGTATCGTTGGATGCATCATTCGATCTTTTTTACCTGAAACAACATTTGATTTTGGCAACTTCTTTAATAACAGAATTTTATCAATTCCAGACTTAAAAAATATGGGGATTTTTAATTAACTAAACTGAAAAAAAATTACAGAGAATAATATTAAGATAAAAAAAGCACCTATAAAGCAGGATCTTGTGATAAAATTCATGTAAAATGGTTATAAAGTGTTCTTAAATAGAAACATTTCATCAAGTTAGTTTGGCTTGGTATGAATTCAGATTGGTGGGCTAGGTGTGGGTGGTTTACACTCTTGGCTAGATGTGAACATGGCTTAAAGGGGGAGATATAAGATGTATTGAAAGTTATTTAATGTCAGTTGTATTGTATTGTAATATTACATTAATCAAGTACAATGCATTGTAAACGAACATTTTATTGATGAAGAAATAAAAGTGGGTGGTTTACAAACTTGGCTAGGTGTGAACATGGTTTAAAGGGTGTTAGTGGTTTACAAACTTGGCTCGGTGTGAACATGACTTGAAGGGAGTGGGTGGTTTAAAAGTTTGTGGGTGGTTTATAAATTTCTATACTTACCTTGATGACTAAATGTTTCAGAATAATCATGATGAAACCAAGGAATGTTGTATTGTGGGCACTGCAGTACTACTGACCTATTCACCAAAAACAGTCTATGTAGGTTGATCTCTTTCGTCTTAGGTGAAACTAAAGTATACATAAATAAAATAACAGTAAACACTTTCAGTATTTATTACACTGTTAATTCATAGGCAAACATTTCATCAAGTTATACTAGACAGGATGTCTAATTTTTGAAGCAGAATGACACCTGGTGTGGATGGGAAAACATAAAACAGTTCTTTCCTATAAGGCTTGTTTTAGTTGGATGCTGTTTTGTTGGAAGGCCTTGTGTGGAAAAGTTAACCAGTCACCAGCATAATTAGGAACATTATGATTTTTTTTAACACTAAATATAAAGACTTACTACAATTGATTTGTTGTCTATCAAACTTCAGTAGAAATTCCACACTGAAAATTGTTCTAATGAGAGGCTCTGGAAAACTGCCATTTAAACTCAGCAAGTATGCAAGATGAAGAAGATGATTTAATGATAGCACTTCCAAAAATGGTAGAATCATTTCAGCACAAGTGTCAACGAATTTGGGCACAGAAGCAGGAAAGTAGTCAAACACACAGTAAGGTATTAACAGGTTTAAAATATGATTCAACGAAATACATTCCAGATTATCTGAAATGACCTCAGCAGCTCTGTCCAAGACATCCTTCTGCAGATATCCCGATTTTCCAACCCTGTTGATACTCTGAACTGCCATCTTTGGACTCAAGCCATATAAACAGTTACTGTACTGATCCATGGCGTACACTAGAATGTCTTTTTCAGCTCCTGATCTCATTAAATAGTCAAGGTGCTGGTTCAGATAAACTATGCTTTTAAAATTACAGATGTTCACTTCAGAGTAACTGTGAACCTTTGAAACAAATGCCTGTAACCTACTCTTTACATAACCACTTAAAAATGTTCTTTCCAAAAAAATATTTAATATTTTTTTAATTTGATGGATATCTCCAGGATGAAAAGAAGACCACATATTTTCTAGTCGTTCTATAACCATTATATCTAGAGACTCACTCGGCAAGAGGGATAAACAATATGCTACATTTTTTACTCGTCCAGGTGTAATGGCAGTTTCTAAGATTTCCAAAAGTCTTTTTGTTAAAATGTCAAATATTTTGTCTTTGGGTGAGATGTCAACATTCTTAAGGCACTCGCATACACGTACTAGGTCATATATTGTGAGGTCAGATGAGAATTCTATAATCATATTGGTAATTTTTCTCATAATGGGCGATTCCAAATTGTACTTCATTAAACGCAGTCCATTACAAACCCCTTGTATGAACTCTATAGATATATCTTGGGAATTTGCAAGAAGCTTTTGTTCCAATCGATGTCTAACAAATGAAGATAGGCTTGGTCCTAAAACTTGCATTGCGCATATAATATCCTTGATTTCTTTAATTTCTGGAAGCTCTTTCAAAAACCGTGCACGTATAGATGAATTAATTTGTTTGTGACTGAATCCAAGGAAATACAAATTCTGGTGAATAGAGCCAAGATCACTTAATGACAAATTCATCAACCGTGGCAAAAGTATGTTAACACAATGCTTTAAAATCGCTGTATGGCAATTCTTCATGCCTACTAGTGTTTGCAGAATGAGCTTAACAGTTTGAGCAGAAACCAACTCAGGATCTGACGTTTCTATGAGGCATAATGCTTGTTTCAAAGACTCTTCACCAAATTCTTGGCTACATATTGGCATAACAGCTACCATCAATCGTGCAAAGGTTTCCAAATCATTTATCTGGTACAATTCTTTCTGGTAAATTGCAGCAATCTGCCCCAAAGTGTGATTCTTAATCTGTTTTCTCTTATGAAACCAATTAGCTACATAAGACAACTGACTATGGTTGAACAAATGTAAACGGTTATGACACTCGGATTGAACAACATTTGATAGACTCAAACACTCATCTCTACATATTATATACAGACTGTGTAAGATAACTATTAGCTCATCATTGCTGGTTTCTGAAACAAGATTTTCTGCTAAAATGCAAAGATCTGCAAAACTCTTATTTTCTTCAAACAAATTATCAACTTTAATGTTGTCATTGTTTTCTACTATCTTGCTGAGTTTTATAAATGCTTCGGAGATTAGCATTGGGTTCATCAAAGATCTTCTTTTCTCTACAACATTTAAAATGTCTTCAAATGTGTTCCCGGCAATAATTTCATCTTTTACAGACACAGCATCTGAAAAAGAGAAGATTCTCCAAGGAATAAAATGTCTTGATTGATTGTTTGCAAAGTTGAGTGACCTCCTTGATGACGTATTCAAAGCTGATTTCAATCTTTGTTGGTAATACTTTCGAGTCTGCAGTTGACTTGCTAATTTCTGAGACAGTAGATTCTTCTTCTTGTTCAAAAGTGACAATGTTGATTCTGGTGAAAAAAAGCCCCACGGAGGGCAAAACGGTCGTGCCCTGTTACAAAACAACATTTTTTTAATGCTTTACCAGTGTACTCTGTAATTACAGTAAGACCATGATCACCTTTTTCCTGTAAAATAATAATAAACCATTATTTCTAATAGAGGATTGTGCTACAAAATTTATCTAATATAACAATTAAATTAATTAAACTCTGTGGATAGGTACGCCCAGCAAACCTTTATATCCTAAATTGATAAATAAATGTAATATAATAATATTATTGAAATAAATTAACAGAATACAATTTCATAAATAAATAAAAAGATTTAGGCCTATGTTTTTATAATAGAGAAGAGAAGATAAATTAGACGGCACAATTAGGAAGATGCGATTCTCTCACCGCCGCATGGATGGGTGTTATATGATGAGCTAAAGTTGCCTAGTGCAACCAGATCAAGTTTAGCTGATGACTTTGTGTTACTTTGTGTTCAAAAAATTGCCCAAGGATATCCTTGTGCAATTTCAAACAAATTGCGCATAGGCCTAGGCCTAGGCTAATAACATTGGCCTAGATATTTTGATGCAATTGTCAAATGTCTTGTTTGCCCAGTGCAGTGGGGCTAAAGTATAGGCCTAGGCCTAGTACTAGTAGCTACGGTAGTAGAGGATCCAGTAGAGGCATCGGATTCCATAGTCTAGCTTAGCTAGCTTCTATATGTTACCTAGTAGTAGTAGGCCTAGTAGTAGTACTAACTACTACTAGAGGACTAAAAAAAACAAAGTCTGACATGACACATAAAATTAAAAACATATTCATATCATACAGATAATTAAACGCCTAGCCTAGCTAGACCTAGGCCTAGCTAGGCTACATTCCCTACTAAAGTAATGTACTAAAATCCGTACTAACTTAGCCTATTATCATTTGTCAACAAATTTAGGCCTAGGCCCATTACACTATTACCTGGCCTTCCTTCCTTTTCAAAAGGAACGTGGTCGGCAAGCGGCATGGGGTATCCAATATGTCAGCCTCCATGAACATTTTGCCAGGATATTTTATAATTCTATTTATTAACAACAATATAATTAAGAATATAGTATAGCCTATATAAACATGGTTATACTAGGTATAATCTGTTTATTTCTTATGACTATATCATTAAATAATAATCGTAATAAATAAATTAATCATATTTGCTTTCAAATTGTATTTCTTTTTTTAGATGGTTGTCTGGCAATACCGTTTCGATTTGTAAAGTTCTTTTTATTTTAATCGCACGCGATGCACGGGGTCAGTCTAATTACCGAAAACAACCGAAAACAACCGAAAACAACCGAAAACAACCGAAAATAACCGAAAACAACCGAAAACAACCGGAAACAACCCTAAACAACCGAAAACAAACCGAAAACAAACTAAAACAAATCTAATTACCGAAAACAAATTTTTTGTTATGTCGCCCTCTATATTAATGATATATTGAAGTAGATAGCACTGCGTTATTACACGTGAGCCTTGGTTTGGTTGTCAGGATCTGACGAGTATTCGGCACCAAAATCAGGGGCGGATCCAGGATTTTGAAATAGGGAGATGTGGGGGGGGGGGGAGCAAAGGTAAAGTTTTCCCCTATGACATGTTCATTTCAAACTGAGAAGCAAAAAGCAAAGCTAAATACGTCAGAGGTGTTTTTTTGTTTTATAGTAGGCCTATACCCCCAAGTACCCAACAAATAATCCACTGAAAATTAATTAAATAGTCTATTATTTATTAAACTTTGTTATTCGGTGGCCATATAACAGCTAGAAGGCCTACTAAGAAATTTGTAATGCCTGAGATGATCATTGTGGGTGGGTGGGTAAGTTTAGTTCTGATAAAATGATAAGAAGTATTGGAACCATGGTGGGGCCTGTGACGAAGCTAATTTACTCCCATGACACCCCTAGCTAGATGGCCGGAAATGGGTACTCTCGCGCGTAAAATTCATGAAAAATGGAACCTCATAACTCATATCATTTGACGTTATTTTAATGTTGATTCTTGAATTTATTTGTTCACTAAACGAATAACTGTAATTTATTTGAATGCAAATAGAGAGAAAATGATGCCTATGTGCTCACGCATGAATTTGTTCAAAGTACTTGTTTCATTAAAAAATCAATTTGAAAGAAAGAGTATAGCTAGCCTTCTGGTGTAATGCCCAATTCACCACTAGACTAGACAAGTATTGTAATACAAATTAAAATCAAGGTTAAAATAAAAAAGAAAAATATATAAACATTTATTAAATAAGTTAAATTCTTAATTCCAGCAGTGTGCGTTTTAGAGAGGATTCATTTTAAGTCTTTTGCAGCGACAGCTTAATTTTGATTAAGTTGTTTAACAATTAAACGTAATGTTGTTTCCCCTGATTAATGAGTTAATGAATGTTTTTCTCCGTTGAAATATATATATATATATAATAGTCTGACAAAAATGATGACAGGAAGTGAAAACACAAACATGTTTCATTAACTTGTAAATCTTTATTAACCTTAGGCCTAATCATATTGAGAGAACATGAGAACACAACTCAAGTCTGTAACATCTTTTTAGTACTAAATTTCATTTTGTTTTCGAGGTACAAACTCGATTCAAGATATCAGATGTATTATCAACATCTAGCCATGTTTGTTTAACTACAACAAACTAAATTTAAATAACATAGTGTAGTAAATAAATAACATTTTTCATGTTTTAAATAATACATGAGAACACAACTGAAAATCTGTAACATAATTCCTTTTTTATTTTTTTATTTTTTATTTTATTAAAATAAAAACCAACAGCGATAATTACCGCCACTAACAGGTTTGATACAAACAAAGCCAGGACTGTTTAAAGCACCTTGATTGGTCCTAACATTGGTCAAGGGCTTATCTCGTCTCTTGACCAGAGGAAAGGCATTAAATATAATGTTTTTGAGGTATACAAACTTGATTCAAGATATCAAATGTATTATCAACATCTACCTAAATTTAATTTGTAAAAAAAAACACACAAAACATACTGAAATCTAATGTTTTTTTAGGTATAGGTTGAAACTCAATAAAATATCAATTTGTGAATTTTTTTTTGAAAAAGAACAAACTTAATACACATGTTTGTTGAAGGCAAAGTGATTTATATTCTATGTGGAGAAAAAATACAAATTATCGAACAAAAGTTTAAAAGAAAAAAGAAATTTTATAACTTAATGCTAATTGCAAAACTGAATATTTACAACTGCTAAGTTGTCAATCTAAATCGGATACGATTGCATTGCTTTTAAAAATTGTTAGACAGAGAACGTATGTTTTTAGGAAGTAGTGTTATACAAACCATGGAGGACCTCCATGTACAAACCAATATAAACATATTTAAAATTGCAATAATAATCTGTAAATGCTATCTAGTAAATGCGTTATTAAATAATAAAAATTTAACACTGTGACAAATACTGGAGTAAATACATAAGTATATTTAAAATGCGACTTAACTTTAACAATAATTAATATAAAAAGATAGATTTAATAAGTGCAAACAGAATTAATAACACGAGAAACTAAGGTAGGCCTACCTTTAATAATAAACGTTTCATTGTTAAAGTAATAGTAAAACGTACGAGATGTGGAATTATTAAATGTGCGACATAAAACACAACTGAGAACATTTAATCAAATTACTAGCTTTTGACACATTGATGGCGTGGATAATGGGGTTCTTCGACAAAATTTAGGGAAACCGATTGAATAAGCTTAATGCACTTTTTATTTTTTTTTTTGGTGTAAAATGGTTCAATAGATATCTCGGAACCTCTTCAATATGAAAACTACAATACAATTACATCACGACGTGTTAAATAGAGTAAAAATTAGTTTGTGTAATTGTCGCCCTAATTAGAGGGGTTGGGTTGCATTTATTCAATTTATTCGAATAAATACGGTACTATTTTTTTCACATTCAAATCTTTGTATTATACAAGTATATACTGATTTAATATAAATGATATTAAGTTAAAAACATATACAAAACAATATTATTATAAAAAGAGTGTAATTATTGTAGATTATGAGTTTCAAATAAGTGTGAATATAAAATAGCCTAAGTAAAATCTTCACCATTAATTCTTTCAAGTCTTGATACAACTCTTATTTCTTACTGAATGATGTGGTTTTTGCAACTCTGGTTCTTTTTTTTTGTCCTGGTTTTTTAGCACATTGTGGTGTTGCAGGAATAATTAATTTCCCGTCTTTAGATGTTGTTGTTTTTGCAACTGTTTTGTTCAGTGATATTTTCAAAAATCGTAAAACATATTTGTTTTTTTCATCTTCAGATTTCCCTATCCAAACCGAATTTGGCACTGTATATTTCTTTAATCTAGGGATAACGTAAAAATTGCCTTGTCCGTGAATTGCACGCCGGGCGTCTGCATATTGTAATTTCGCAATTTTGTGTAGAATTTGTACTAAATCTGGAAGCCTTTGTGGTTTCCAGTTAATGGATAGTTTTAGAATGTGATTTATGCTTTCGCAGTTGTTGTTTGTCCAACGGTCCGGAATCACTCGGTCGGTAATATTGGGTCTGAAAACCTTTTCTTTTAAGGTTGGGCACAGTTTATCTCTAAAATAATTTCCAAATAGTGGAACTTGTTTTTGGAAATCTATTTCCAATTGTAGTGAACGTTTGTCAAATTGTGAAATGTTTGTACTCCCAAGTAATCCGGACGGCGAAAAGATTTTGTTTAGTATTATTTGTCGGTACTTATTATTTGCTCCTTGCTTTTCAAGCAAGTAACGAGATGCATTTTGCTTGATATGCCTTGTGCACAATATGTGTCGCGAATTGGGGAAAGAAAAGTTTAAAGCTTTCAAAATTGCCTTTTCTTCGTCGGAACCTATGACCATATTACAACTCATACCAACTTCGGAATTGTTTATGTCACTGTCAAGCTGACAACGCAAATGTGTAAAGAAATCAAGATACGTGCTGTACCGACCATCCCAGTGTAATAGCATCGGGCCGACAAAAATGGGATGATCATTTGCTTCTTTTTTAAGCAATAGAGTGTTTTTAAAAACAGTAACCGTTAAATAGCAAGCCCCCAAGTTAAAAGTCCTATCGATCCCTAGTATACTTTGAGAAATATTGCCACAACAAAACCTTCGTAAGTCATTAATTTGATTGTTTGTGTACAGAATTACACAAGGAGGCTGATTAGGTACAGCAAAGACTTTTTTTACAAATTCATGTTTTGTTAATTCGGTTATTAAATTTTGTATATCATCGGCAACATTAGACCTACTACCTGTGGTGAGTTTTTTTGATCGGTTATATTTCAAATTTCTCAGTTGTTTCATATCTCTGGGTGCGCTTTCGGGGTTAGAAAAAACCATATCTGCGTAAGTATCCCTGGGTTTGGAATGGACAAGTCTACATTCAGCATCACGTAGAACTTTCGGATGAGTACGTACGTATTCTGTGTGTGTATGTCTGTCATTACCATGTGACGAAATGGTAAAAGGAAAATTGCCAATGTATTCAACTACTGCTTTAGGCCTATTGAAGTTGTTCATTTTTTCGTTTTCGTTTTCTATCCACGACACTCGTTTTTTGTACCCTTTGTCTCGTTTTAATTTACAATAACACCTATGCAAAGTTATAATATTAGTCGGTTGTGGTACGAGCGGGACCCAAGTACCGTTTTTTTTAATGCAAAATCTATCACACTTAAAGACAATGGTGATAAGCCTTCCAGCTACTCTTGTGAACTGTGTCTTCGGAGTACTACTACTTGACGAGTCCCATACACCACAATCATCAGGAAAGAAGCTACGACCACCTCCAAAACGTTGTTGTACATTGCCTTCATTGTTGACAACAAATAACATATTTTCTTTAACACCCTGCGGAATGTCTGGGAATGTTGCATTTTCTGATGTTTTCATGAGGATTTGGTATAGTTCAGACACCTGAACAAATTTTTTGTTTAACAACCGCTTTGTGAACCTTTTGCACGACATTCGGTCACCTAAAACGAAGCATATTGAAAATTTCAAAATATTTAATAACAGTAATAGGCATGTTTCCTTTTTTGCGGGCACTGTTTATAAACTTTATTTCAATAGTTACTTTTGAGCAAATGTATGATGCATGCATTTTCTATTTTATATGTAATATTTTCACAATAGAATATTAGTATATTAGTAACATGTAATTGTACCTTAAGAACACGCTAAAACGTAGTCGATACATCTAAAGATAGTTTTATTTGGAAAATAAAAGATATCAGCCGTCACAATTTCCCACAAAAATAAACAGAATTATTTTAATTTTAATTGCATATTGGAAATGATAATGAATTTTGTTTTCGAATATTGTGTCACACAAAGATAATGTAGATTTTATTAATATAGTGTTTCAATTAGGTTGTGTAAATTAAATAACGAACCTTGCTTTTCCAGATCAGAACTAAATGAATTGTTTATGTGACTGTATCGTGTTTCGGAATTACTTAGAGCAACTTCAGACTCGGACGAAGAAAATATAATTGGTGAATTATCGCCGACGTCTTCAATCTTGACAAATGCAGTGTGTCCCCTCTGTTTTTTTCCTTTTTAAAAATATATAAATATTTGTCAAACCATAAAGCAATACATAACTTACAAATGTATTCCCCTATATTTTCATGCTATTGCTGGGAGCTTTTCTTTTGCTTTTTAACGGTAAATAACATACAGTACATGATAAACAATCAGACATTGAATCGTGTTCTATATCATGATACATTTTATCCGCATTTTATGCAGGTTGACCGCAGTACTATTGCAAATAACAGTACTTACAATGATAGGTGTATTTTAAACACTACCCTCTTATTAATAATGACACGATTTACTGTATTTGGTGATTTGAGTTTTCTATTTGAATAATGAAACTCGAATCTTGTTATTGAAATATCATAAATTTAAGAAACTCAAATATCTGAGTTTTTTAGATCTAGGAAACTTAGATATATTTAAAACTTGTGTTTTCTAACACAGATCTTGTAATGCGAAGATCAAAACGAACAAAACACTTACTTTCATGTTGCATAGTTTTTGTGGTTTTCGAGTCGGGCGTTGTCATCGACGTGCTTTTTTCCTTTATGATTTCGCTGTGGGGGTTACAAATTGGGGATTGGAAAATCACACTATCGCCGGAAGGCCTTCCTGTTATAGGCGTATGCAATACATCATTACGATTAGGTAGTAACTTTTCATTGGTGTCTGTATGATCACTGCTGTCGTTGTTGGAGTCAGAAAATTGATGTGATAATGAAATCAAATCAAAATCTATATCGGAAGATTGGCTAAAAAAAGAGGTAGCTGGAATGCCCTTAAAATTAGCCATCGTGGCATTTGTGTCTGTCTTTTTGCTGTTGTCGCTGTTTGGTGTGGAGCGTGGAGATATGGAAATCATATCACGTTTATGGAAAGGTTGTCTATCAACAGAAGTGGAGGGAACGTCTGTAGGATCAACCTGTGGTGTTGAGTCAACGGAATCAGATGATATGGTTGCGATTCGTTGCTTCTTCTTCGGTCGCCTTGTTTTCTTTTTCCGCACTATAAAATGTAGATTCATATCGATAAGTAAAAACACACAATGTTATATGATCTAGATACATTCAGATATCTCAGTTTCCTATAGACACCTACACTTATTGAATAAAACATTACTTTGTTAAAAAAAAAAACAACAGATCAAAACACTACCTCCTGCATGATTCGTTACTTTCGTGGTTTTTAAGTCGGGCGTTGTCATCGACATGGGTACGTTGTCGCTATTTGGTGTGAACAGTGGAGATATGGAAATCATATCCCGTTTATGGAAAGGTTGTGTATCAACAGAAGTGGAGGGAAAGTCTGTAGGATCAACTTCAGACTCGGACGAAGAAAATATAAATGGTGAATTATCGCCGACATCTTCAATCTTGAAAAATACAGTGTGTCGCCTCTGGTGTTTTCCTTTTTGAAAATATATAAAATATTTGTCAAACCATAATGCAATGCATAACTATACATGTATTCCCCTATATTTTCAGGCTATTGCTGGGAGCTTTTCCTTTGCTTTTTAAAGGTAAATAACATACATGATAAACAATCAGACATTGAATCGTGTTCTATATCATGATATACATTTTAGCCGCATTTTATGCAGGTTGACCGCAGTACTATTTTTGGCAAATAACAATGAGTACTTACAATGATAGGTGTATTTTAAACACTACCCTCTTATTAACAATGACACGACTTACTGTATTATGTGATTTGATTTTTATATTTGAAGCTTGAAACTCGGATCTTGTTATTTAAATTTCATAAATATAGGAAACTCAAATATCTGAGTTTTTTAGATCTAGAAAACTTAGATATATCTAAAATTTGTGTTTTCTAACACAGATCTATTCTTGTAATGCGAAGATCAAAACGAACAAAACACTTACCTTCATGTTGCATAGTTTTTGTGGTTTTCAAGTCGGGCGTTGTCATCGACGTGCTTCTTTCCTTTATGATTTCGCTGTGGGGGTTACAAATTGGGGATTGGAAAATCACACTATCAGAAGGCTTTCCTGTTATAGGCATATGCAATACATCATTACGATTAGGTAGTAACTTTTCATTGGTGTCTGCATGATCACTGCTGTCGTTGTTGGGGTCAGAAAATTGATGATCAAAATCTATATTGGAAGATTGGTTAAAAAAAGAGGTAGCTGGAATGCCCTCAAAATTAGCCATCGTGGCATTAGTGTCTGTCTTTTTGCCGTTGTCGCTGTTTGATGTGGAGAGTGGAGATATGGAAATCACATCACATTTATGGAAAGGTTGTCTATCAACAGAAGTGGAGAGAAAGTCTGAAGGATCAAGTGTTGAGTCAACGGAATCAGAAGATATGGTTACTGTGGTTGCGATTCGTTGCTTCTTCTTCGGTCGCCTTGTTTTCTTTTTCCGCACTATAAAAATGTAGATTCATATCGATAAGTACAAACACACAATTGTATTTGATGTAGATACAATCAGATATCTCAGTTTTCTATAGACACCTACACTTATTAAATAAAACATGTCTTTGTTAAAAAAAAAAAAAACAGAACAAAACACTACCTCCTGCATGTTGCGTAGCTGTTGTAGTTTTCAAGTCGGGCGTTGTCATCGACAAGGGTACGTTGTCGCTGTTTGGTGTGGAGATTGGAGATATGGAAAACATATCCCGTTTATGGAAAGGTTGTGTATCAACAGAAGTGGAGGGAAAGTCTGTAGGATCAACCTGTGGTGTTGAGTCAACGGAATCAGACGATATGGTTGCTATGGTTGCGATTCGTTGCTTCTTCTTCGGTCGCCTTGTTTTCTTTTTTCGTACTATAAAAATGTAGATTCATATCGATAAGTACAAACACACAATGTTATTTGATCTAGATACAATCAGATATCTCAGTTTCCTATAGACACCTACACTTATTGAATAAAACATTTATTTTTTACAAAAAAAAAAACAGAACAAAACACTACCTCCTGCATGTTGCGTATCTTTTGTGGTTTTCAAGTCGGGCGTTGTCATCGACATGGGTACGTTGTCGCTGTTGGGTGTGGACAGTGGAGATATGGAAATCATATCCCGTTTATGGAAAGGTTGTCTATCAACAGAATTGGAGGGAAAGTCTGTAGGATCAACTTCAGACTCGGACGAAGAAAATATAATTGGTGAATTATCACCGACATCTTCAATCTTGAAAAATACAGTGTGTCGCCTCTGCTGTTTTCCTTTTTGAAAATATATAAAATATTTGTCAAACCATAATGCAATACATAACTACAAATGTATTCCCCTATATTTTCAGGCTATTGCTGGGAGCTTTTCTTTTGCCTTTTAAAGGTAAATAACATACATGATAAACAATCAGACATTGAACAGTGTTCTATATCATGTTATACATTTTAGGCGCATTTTATGCAGGTTGACCGCAGTACTATATTGCAAATAACAGTACTTACAATGATAGGTGTATTTTAAACACTACCCTCTTATTAATAATGACACGATTTACTGTATTATGTGATTTGATTTTTATATTTGAAGATTGAAACTCGGATCTTGTTATTTAAATTTCATAATTCTAGGAAACTCAAATATCTGAGTTTTTTAGATCTAGAAAACTTAGATATATCTAAAATTTGTGTTTTCTAACACAGATCTTGTAATGCGAAGATCAAAACGAACAAAACACTTACCTTCATGTTGCATAGTTTTTATGGTGCTTTTTTCCTTTATGATTTCGCTGTGGGGGTTACAAATTGGGGATTGGAAAATCACACTATCGGAAGGCTTTCCTGTTATAGGCATATGCAATACATCATTATGATTAGGTAGTAACTTTTCATTGGTGTCTGCATGATCATTGCTGTTCTTGTTGGGGTCAGAAAATGGGTGTGATAATGAAATCAGATCAGAATCTATATTGGAAGATTGGTTAAAAAAAGAGGTAGCTGGATAGCCCTCTAAATTAGCCATCGTGGCATTTGTGTCTGTCTTTTTGCCGTTGTCGCTGTTTGATGTGGAGAGTGGAGATATGGAAATCATATCACGTTTATGGAAAGGTTGTCTATCAACAGAAGTGGAGGGAAAGTCTGTAGGATCAAGTGTTGAGTCAACGGAATCAGATGATATGGTTACTGTGGTTGCGATTCGTTGCTTCTTCTTCGGTCGCCTTGTTTTCTTTTTTCGCACTATAAAAATGTAGATTCATATCGATAAGTACAAACACACAATTGTATTTGATGTAGATACAATCAGATATCTCAGTTTTCTATAGACGCCTACACTTATTAAATAAAACATGTCTTTGTTAAAAAAAAAATAACAGAACAAAACACTACCTCTTGCATGTTGCGTATCTGTTGTGGTTTTCAAGTCGGGCGTTGTCATCGACATGGGTACGTTGTCGCTGTTGGGCGTGGACAGTGGAGATAGGGAAATCATATCCCGTTTATGGAAAGGTTGTGTATCAACAGAAGTGGAGGGAAAGTCTGTAGGATCAACCTGTGGTGTTGAGTCAACGGAATCAGATGATATGGGTACTATAGTTGCGATTCGTTCTTTCATTTTCGGTCGCCTTTTCTTTTTTTGAACTATAAAAATTTAGATTTATCTCGGTCAATAATATAAACACACCTCTGAGATAACTTCGTTACAATAAAAAATAACAATGAACCAATCTATTGCGTACACTACGTACGGATAAGTTTTGTGTATTCTTATCCTAAAATTTTATTTTTTTTAAATTTGTACAAATAAATAAGAAACCATTTGTCTAAATTAGTAGAGTAGGCCTAATTTACCTTTCCTTTTGATTACTTTCTTGTGACCAATGTCGTCATACGAAGTAGATGACAAGCAAGATGACAATATTTCGGGTAAACACACTCTCTCATCTATTAAAGAACTGTCCAATAACGGGACAAAGTGGTTAGGAATCCACGTACCCTTTGAAGAAGGTAATAGTGTACTAGTCCACATAATAAAAATCGGATGTCTGTCAGCTGTTTCTTCGCAAGGATAAAAACTTCTATTCAATATGCGATGTGCATTGTCAGTAACGCCATTATAAGGAGGATACACAGAAATAATTTCTTGCCCTATAACACTAGACAACGCCTGTATCTGCCAAGCTGAAGAATAACCGCTTTCACGACTACAATCTGAACAAGCGAGATTGTAATCAGGACTGGTTAAAGCAATTTTTGAATGTTTGTGCAGTTCCTTGTAGAATGTTTCTTTTTCTACCATATCAACAAATGTTCTTACGCGAAGTTCAGTAGCAATGTTTTCATTGCCAGTCAAAGCAACAGCTACGGCATTAAACAAGCAGCTACCGTCACCAGCGACAGATACAGGGATTAAACGCCCACCTCCACATTTGTTCATTATACTTGTAGAAACAGCATCGATGACATACTGTTGAGATATCGTAAACGGGGGTTTACTAAAGCGATGATTACGTAGAAATAAACGTTCACTTTGCGCTATGTCAAGTATATTGTAATTGTTTTTGGTAGCTGAATCAATACGCTCTAATGAGGCCAAAAAATCAAAACTGCCATTAGGGCTACAGCATTCGGAACAAGTGAAATGCAAAGGAGAGTTACCTAAGCTATGCAAGTTTGCTTTAGTTAAGTTTTCGCACAATATGTGGAACCAGCGTAAGCAATAATCACAAAATATACTGTCATTGTTGCACGCAAACTTACAAACACCACAAAAGTATTTCCCCGTTTTTTTCTTGTCACAATCAAAACAAGTTAAACAAGGTCTAGTTTTTTTGTGCTGCCTTTTTTGTCTGTACATATTCTGAAAGTAAAATAAGAACAATTGGTTTGAAAGCAATTGTAAGGTCCTATCATTAGCAAGTACACATTATATTTATCAGATTATATTTACACTTTTGCAGCATTTACTATTTATAGAATAAAAATGTTATCTGCACTAAATAAGCCAGTCGGTAAATCTTTATGGAATTCATTTAAAAGCAATATGTTATATAACATTGAATGTGAAACATATAACAATAAAGAAAAAAGTATAGAAAAATGGGTAGCTTTAAGAAATAAGATTATGATAATATAATTTCTAATTTGATACGATTAACAGAAAAAGAATTACAGTGATACGGGTTACTGGTGGTACTGAGCTATTATTGTTTATTTTTATCATGTATATAAATATATTGTATAATCCGGGTTGTAAAATGAAAACAAACAAATGAAAATGTGTGAACTATTTTAAAACGGGATAGATGATAATGATGATCCTGTCAAGTGTATAACAAAATATAAGAAAATTAATGAAAAAAGGAGTAATACAGAATTCATATATGTAAAAATGTTACTTATGAACTGTAACGACATTTACAAGTTAAATAATACGATTTTATGTAATATGAGATAATATGAATGTGAATAAAAGTGGTGTTTGCGCCACAAAAGAGAAAAAGAAAAAAAACAAGTACACAAATCAAATTGCTTAACTTAGGCTTTATTGTTTTTCAATTCTTTATATCATTATTAGTCAAAATGATTAGTTTGATGATTTTTGGGTAAAAATTATACGCGAAAAATTGCGATTCGCACAAATAAATAACTTGAATACCGTTGTAGATATTTAAATTAAAGCATTCTTTATACACTGAATAATGATTAACTATTAAAAAATGAACTGTAAATAATTATGAATGACTTACCACTGTGTGCTCGTCAGAACCGAACGGTTAAGTAAAAATAGACTGAACTGTTGTACAACTGAACTGAACTGTACAAAAATAAAGATTTAGATGGATTTTCTCCAGTGAGAATTCAAGAATAAAGGTATGATGTGTTTTTTTATCGCTTTAAATAGTGGAAAGAAACTTCAGCAGAACCACGCTTTTTACATAGTTGCATGAAGGTCTTTTTTATTGGCTTATTTTCTGAAGCCTAACACCGTCAAAGTTCTAGACCAATCGCAATGCACATTTTGCCAAAGCTGCTCTCATATTTGGGACCATCTTTAAGAAATCGGAAACCAACAGGCTGCTTTGATAATAACCGCACACGGAACCGGTGCTATCGCCATATCAAACACTATTTTGACAAAACCGTCCGACTCCGATAAAATGCCAGTTATTCCACTGACATATTGCAAAATAGGTTACCGTCAAGAATAAACATGTAAGGAACTCCTTTGTATGATCTTGATAAAATTACTAAGGTTCTTCGAACACAGAGACCAGAGACTAAGAGATAGGTCGAAACGGGTGTCTCAAAAACAGAGACCAGAGACCCGAGACCCAGGGTCTCTGTTTTCGAGAAAATCTGGAAAACAGAGACCCCCACTAAAACGTCTAAATAATACGTTATATAGGGGGTCTCTGTTTTCCAGAAAAACTCGAAAACAGATACCCCCATTAAAACGTCTCAATATTAAGTCAATATTACGTTACATAGGGGGTCTCTGTTTTCCAGAAAAACTCGAAAACAGATACCCCCATTAAAACTTCTTAATATTAAGTCAATATTACGTTATATAGGGGGTCTCAGTTTTCGAGTTTTTCTAGAAAACAGAGACCTCCACTAAAACGTTTCAATATTAAGTCAATATTACGTTATATAGGGGTCTCTGTTTTCGAGAAAAACTCGAAAACAGAGACCCCCACTAAAACGTCTCAATATTAGGTCAATATTACGTTATATAGGGGGTCCCCACTAAAACGTCTCAAAATCACAGAATGACGTATCAGTAATAAACGGTAACTGATATGCCGATATCAAAGAACATGCCGCAACGATAAGAAGATTGATGAATTCTTGAACGCGTGTGAAGAGACTGTCATTTTGGAATACAAGGTCGACGTCCTAGAAGTTAAGTAAGATGTATAAATGCATGTTAGAAGCTAAAAAGCGGGAGATTATTTCAAAAACTGACACTAGTTTCGTAACCTTTATTAACAAGCATAAAAGATAATAACGTACAATGCAATAACAAAATGATATGAGGTCAGACTTTGAGGCAGACTGGAGGATGAAGACAAATATATTGTGTTGGGCGAACCTTTAAAAAGAAATGAATTAAAAAAATAAAAATAAATTGATAAATAAATAAACATAAATTCACGGTTTTTGCGATAAAAGTTGGGTTTTAATAATTTATGACCAAGCTCGTTGGTGGGTATTTGCAACACTCTCAATAAACAGGGATTATATTAGGGGGTCTCGGGAAATCTCAAAAAAAGAGACCCCCAATATAATGAGACGTTTTAGTGGGGGTCTCTGTTTTCGAGTTTTTCTCCATTAGTATTTGTTTTATTATAAGGTTGTTGACATTATAATGTGTCTATTGTATATTTTAATGGTATTATACATATGCCTACATCATTATAATATAGCTCATCCCCACCCTCCTACCTCCTCCATTAGGCCTATTCCCTGCCCCACCGTTCGATAGAGATTAAATATAAATATATGAAAATTCACTAAAATTAGTTGTGAAATTAGGTTCTTTTTTCGTAAAAAAATTAGATTTATGAATAACTTATACAAATTCTCAAGTGTCAACAATAAATCGTCTGTGTTTTTAAACAGTGAATAGTAGCCGATAAATTCACGTGCATCCTTCACAATAACAATACAAAATATAACAATATACATACAGAAAATTATAAAGGCAAAAAACAACTAACAACCCCTAAAATATCCTCTACCCTCCGCAACACCCCAACCAATTTTAATCGATACATAGGGACATAGGGTAGATCATTACTGTACAAAAATGAATAAAGAAATATAGTGAAATTGTATTAAATAAAATCAACAGAAAACACAGCTTATTAATAATACAAACGATTTGTTTTGTAATTCAATTCTCCATTCATCTATCATTATAGAGTTAAGTTTCTTAAAATTTTAGACATTTAAAAGGAGAGAGGAGAAAATATATTTGGATTCACAATTACACTTCCATCTTTAGTATTTCATACAAAGAGCGTTATGGATCTCAGTTAATTGGAGACCAACCAGAGGTGCTTTTTTTAAGGTATAACGCGCCATTTGGAGCTTGATACGCTTTAGCTTATCTTTATCTATTCTATACTTAAAGAGCACCAAATAAATGAACAACCATAGTTGATAGAACTATCGATCTCCACAGAGTATCTCCATAATATACTAGTTCAAGTTACTGATACCGTATCTATAAGAAACTGAAATACACAGCATGCTTTATACGTGTGTGATTGCATTTGATTGTGGGAATAGACATTTCTCAAATGTTGTGGTCTTCATGACGTGCTCTTTTGAAACATCATATTCATACTGGTTCAATAATTTTGTTAACGCTAGTTTTTGCAGGTTATTTATCCTTTTGATACGATAGATCACGACATCCTGATCAGTCGTATGCAGAAGGAATTTGGCATTACTGGCTTTTCTTTAAATTGGGTAGATAGAATATTGATGGATCCATTCTTCTTCCTTGGTAGTTTTAATATTTGTCTCAGTCGAGCCTTGTATTTCAGGACCTGGTACCCAAGCTATAGTTTTCCAGAGGTTCTCCCATGTTGAAAATCTCAGACTGACTTATTTTCATTACTATCTATGGGTGCTGCCTCATCGATAGTTAGTGTCATCAACTACAGAAACGCTGGCCCTTAATTATAGCATCTAAAAAAGGGTGTAATTCGCTCTCGCATACTTTTTGTGTTGTAGTTTGTAACATATTTCATGCCTTCTAAGTTCATCTAACCAATATTCGGATTGGATGGTGCGAGGTATTGCATCATCCCAGCCAAGTTCTTGACGGCATCAATTCTGTAAAATAAGTTAGTAAATTAATTCGATGAGTTGCATAGGCCTGTCAGTTATGGCCTTAAGACAGATTTCCGAGGAACTACGTAGAATTGTTTGCCGTGATTAATTACAATTTTTGTATGAAACGTATATACAGGTTCGAATCCCGCCAGAGACATTTTTTCATACAACTAAAAAATACGGAACTTTCGCCAATGACGCGTTTATGAGATCATGTTCCGATGAGCACTGTAATTTGACAGTATTTATTTATATATAATTTACACAGTGCTTCGCAATACAATTGTATAAATATAAAAACACAACAGGCATAGAAATAAATTCCAAACCGCCCGGTGATACACTGAAAATTATTTAATTAATTTTTGAAATGATAAAGATGAGGAAATCTGTGAGAATGAGAAAAAGTCGACCCAACCGAGACTCGAACTCGGACCGTCTGCTTGATATGCAGTTGCCCTAACCATTAGACCATTTCATGGTATTGTTCTTTAACTCGATTGGATAACGACAATTTAACATTCTCGGCGTGGTACGGTTGGAACACAACTAGTCCTCAGTATATATATATATATATATATATATATATATATATATATATATATATATATATATATATATATATAATCATCAAAGTAAAAAAAAATGTATAATACAGCGCAACACATAATCCTTGATGTACATAAAATAAAGGTAACAACAATATCGCCAATGCATTTAATGTAAAAATATTATATCGTCATTCACCTCTGGAAAGTAACCTGGCATGGTTATGACGAATTTAATGAACATGCAATCGTAAAAGTTTGTAAACAAATCAACGTATAGTTAGAAATAAATACCCAAATAGATATTATGTTTTTCTCCTGTCATTTGTTTAAATCGGGCTATATACAAAATATTTGTACTGTGTATTTGACCTCCATTTTTAAATGTAGCAATATATCCGTTTTGCCCATTTTTATCCTAATACATTTTAAATAAAAATAAAAGTTTTAAAACACAGAATCGATTGAATTTATATTTATACTGGGTAACCTCTTCAGTCAAAGACTGGTCTCCCAGAGGACCCAGTTGGTGATCAGTGGCTGTAATGTACTAATACACCGGGGTAACCCCCTACTCGTCTCGTACTAGGTTCTTTAAAGTGCACACGAGCGAGATGTGTACACTGGACCTACGGTTTATAGTCCTTATCCGAGAAGACTCGTTCTAACCACCAGAACCACGGAGTGAGTGAGCCTCGAACCCCTGCCGATGTTATGGCTATAATAATAATAATAATAATAAGCTTTATTTAATCACGGATACTTAACTCAACTAAAAGTTGTTTTTCAGTAAGACCGTAATTACTGTTCCACTGTCGTAACCGCTCGGCCACTCACTCCCTACGAATGTCTACTAATGTTGATTTGCGAAATTATTGGTTTAGGTTCCCGACCAAATCAACATTAAACTCAGATTTTCGCCCAGTTTCTAACCTTCATACGTTAGGTAAGATTATTCAGTATCTAACCATTTCCTGTCTACTTTATGAAACATATCAGTCGGTATAAATAATATAATAAATCTCATAGTACGGAAACTGCTCTATCGCGTTAAAAGTGATATATTATGTTGATGAAACATGATAAAGGGTGATATATTATGCTAGTTTTGGCAGTTTTTTTTTTATCCTTTTGATACGATAGATCACGACATCCTGATCAGTCGTATGCAGAATGAATTTGGCATTACTGGCTTTTCTTTATTAATTGGGTAGATAGAAATAAAATTACTTCAGCATTACATAAAAGGGATTTTTTTATTGGCGTCTTTCTTGATTTGTCAAAGTCAGTCAAATACCACAATACTTCTATCACAATTAATTGATTGGTTTAAAAGTTATTTATTATTTACCTCCGCCAAGGAGGTATCTCTAATCGATCGCGTGTGTCTGTTTATTTGATTGTCTGTCTGTTTGTTAGCAGAATTACTCAAAAAAGTTATTGCAAGAAATATGTGGCCAAGGACCACTCCATTACATTTGGAGGCAATCCGGACTACGGTCCCAATTTTTGACCACTTTTTAGTATTATTTTCAGACCTGCTAATTTACGATTTGCACCGAATAGAGGTGTTTTTCACAAACTGTTTTACATATAAACACAATATACACAAATAAACGTCGTAGAAGTGGTGTATTATTGTCATGCGGTAAGTACATTTGAAATCGCTGAAATTATACTATGTATTCGAGAACCATCCCTAGTTGTTAAAATTGTTATAAAATACTAAAAAATATTTTAGAAGTGATTATATCGAATTACAGTATTTAAAAATGCTTATATATTAAAATGCTTATATATTATGCGTGGTGCGTGTTAGTGTTAGGCTACTATTATGTAGTTTCTTTTATATTATATGTAGGAATACTTTAACTTTCCAACTTGTATCTTTAAAACCTTATTTCATGTTTTTTTCTATGATAATGTTTTATTTTTCAAAGGGTCTTACGACTACAGACAATTCCTTGTCTCCGTAAGATTCATGTAACATATATATTAAATATCTAACATATTGTAGATTCTGTAAGTAAATGCACGGTGTTATCATTGAGTTTGTACGATATTGAGTTAAATTTTGTGCACACTTCCATTTCGTATGGTCTCTATCTCCTTGGCTTTGCGCGCGCGGTCTTGTTGGCTTTAGAAACACCTATCAATAGAGGGCGACATTTAAAAAATATACTGTAGAAATTTGTTTGGCGTGCGAGGTCAATATAGTAGCTGCATCAAATTTGTTTTCGGTATTTAGATATTGTTATTTTGTTTTCGGTTTGTTTTCGGTTGTTTATGGTTGTTTTCAGTTGTTTATGGTTGTTTTCGGTTGTTTTCGGTTGTTTTCGGTTGTTTTCGGTAATTAGACTGACCGGATGCACGAAACAGAGAGAAGAAGGTGACAAAATGAGCCCCAAAACTATAGATTTGTACATAATTGTAAGGGAAATAAACACAGGTGAGCATAATATAATCACCATCCTAATATGTTAGCTGAGCACAGACAGTATTAGTATTTGAAATAGTTTCAAACTAGTACTAGGCCTAGGCTAGGCCTAGTTAGGCCTAGGCCTAGCCTAGCTAGCTAGCTAGGCCTAGGCCTAGGCTAGGCCTTTTAGTTAGTAGGCCTAGGCCTAGCCTAGTAAGTACAGTAAAGTAGGCTATATAGCTGGCCATACCTAGCCTAGGCGAGGCATAGTAGTTAGTACAGTAGGCTTAGGCTTTAGTTTAGGCCAAGGCCTACTCTCACTCTAGCTAGTACTAGAGGGCCTAGTAGTAGTACTGTAGAACTACTAGGCCTAGTACTAACCTAGGAGGTATAGTGTAGTGTAGGCAGGCCCTACCTAGCTAGTAGTAGTTAGTAGACAATAAGGTTTATCGCAAATTGTGTGAGTGATCATCATGCATTGTGCAATGACGTTTCTCGTGAAATCAAGGTATTTGCGATAAACCTATATAGGGAGACCAGCAAATTTGGGGACAGGGGCTGTATTTGAAATGGAGTACTAGAATTACAAACTTGCTTACTTTATTATTTTCTTTCATTTTCATAGGTTGAGTATTGAGACTGAGAGGACTTCCAAGATGGTTTCACTTTTAGGTCGAAGATGTAGTCAAATGATAAAAGATTGTGTTTACAGTAATAAATGGTCAACTTTATATGCATCATTGAAAACCCAGAGAAACTGCAAATATATTCAAAGAAATTCTTACCATGTTTCGTGCAAGAAATCCAGCAGCAGCAGAAGACCAGACTTATCAGAGACTCTTCAAAGACCATTGACAACTAATGAAGCCGTTCTCTTGAGAGAGATAGAATTAAAGAATGATGTTGATTCTTTATTTGAACTTTTAAAAAGTAAACGATCATTGTTGACAACGGCCCACATTGGAGCTGCAATGATAAATTTGGTGAAGCAACAGAAGAGTGTTGATGATTCTAACGCAGTGATTGAAATAAGGAACTACATAAGATTCCACCCAGAATTTCATAGTCTCTGCATTTTGGCCGAAAATAAAGTATGGGATATGGATAATAATACCCTTGTGAATACACTCTATGGATTGTTGAAATTTGTACTGCATCATTCAAATTCTCTTGTTGCTGAGATGATAACTGAGGTGCACAGACGACTGAGTTCGTTTAATGTTAATGAACTTGCAAAATTTGCAGCATGCTCAGAAGATGCCCTTAATTTGAGTAGTGTGTTGCTCGGTAATGTTACAGATTGTTTCCACAAATTCATTGAAAAAGAATCAATGGATGTCCGTGATGTATCCACATTATTCCGCGCCACTGTTACATTGACATCATATGGATTTCGTCAGCAGATTTATAAACTCCTTTTAAAGATGTTAGAAGAAAATAAAGATACTGTTACTACAAACGATTTGCGGAAAATTCTGCAAGGTATTGCAATTAGGAAAGATAATCCAAGATTGTTAATACAGAAATGTATATCATTGCTAGAACCACATATCAAGTCCTTATCCATATGGGAACTTACAAGTATTTATCACAGTTTAGAAGGACATGAAGATGGTCTTCAATTAAGAACTGACATTACCAAATGTATTCAAAACTTTCTTCCTACTTTGAACAATCCTTCAAACCTTGTAAGAGTCATGTCTGTACTAGCACAGAACGCTTCGCCTGAATTGAAATTCACTCTTGAAGCGTTGGCAGACCAGGTTATCTCTGAAATACCACACAATCAACTTGGAGATCTCTGCAGTGCTCTACGAGTGATGGGCTTTCGAGTTCCTTGCCATCTTACCACTGAAATAGCTAGATCTTATCAAAGTTCAAGCAATTTTCAATATAAAAATCTACTAAAAATTGTTGAATTCTTTCACAGTACGCACCTTCCTCATAATAATTCATTTTTTGAATTTTTAGAAACAAAAGTTCTTGACTTTTACAAAAAAGCTTTCTCGCCAATACGTTTTCTTGGAATAACCTATCTTCTTTCTTTGCTACCAATTTCAAATCTTGAGCCAAAGATTATTGACAAATTAGAAAGAATGCTTCCACAATATAGTGTGGCCTCTATAAGTCAGTTGTTTTTATCTCTTAGTCGTATCAGTAAAAAACTTGATAAAGAATCCAATGAAAGAATTGGTCTTAACAGCCTCTTACAAAAATTAAACATGCAAGCAGTAGAGAAGATAATTGATGTTAAAAGTGTTGTTTATTTGAATAACATGATCAATCATATGTTAGAAGGAGAAACAAACAGTGCCTTGATATCAACTATCATGTCACAGTATACAAATTGTCTACATAAGCTGACTCCAAATTTGGCGGTAGAATGTGCAAGAAATGTGACCAGGACTCGATTCCTTCAAATTCCACTTCTGGAAGCTATTGCTGACATCACATCTCAAAACATGTCAAGAGTGACCCCAAGACAAGTTCTTTCGCTTCTTTCTCCATATTGCATCTTGAATTACAGGCCACAGAATACACCAGATTTCTTTCACATCTGTCTAAGAAGATTCATGCCATTTTTGGATCATCTGCCATCTGTAATGATTTTGGACATGGCATTCTTGTTGTCTTTAGTAGAGGAGTTTCCTGAGAAACTTTTACACAAACTTTTTAACCTGCAATTTCTTATCAAGCTTGAAGAAGAAGTGTATGGTGAGAATCACTTTATATTATTATCTGCTAACTAATTACTTTAGAACCAAGGGAACATTTTAAGTGTCCCCTTAATACAGGCCTTGTACTGTGTTTGTTTGGTAGCAGAGTTGATGAGATAAATACTTGATGTTTTTAAAGGAGAACAGTACATAGCTTTTAATTTATAATTAAATCTTTTATTATAAGTATACTTGTTATTTGTACTTGACATCTGAAACTGTTTTAACTAATGCTATTATTAGAATTATTTTATAAATGTTATTTTATCAAAATAATCAGCAAGCCCAAGGAGCAGGATGTATTGTCAACGTCTGATGCATTTAAACAGAGCTGTAGTTATAGAATGTAATCACCTACAAATTCCATGGTTCCATGAAGACTACTGTCTAGAAATCCTCAAAACAAGTGAGTATCAATGAAATATGCAGTACTTTTACTCTAGTCCCATGTCATGTCTGCATTTTAGAAACATTCTGGCGTGTTGTTGTGCAAGAGAGAAATTCTATTTATTGAATTTTTTTTAATTTAAATTTATTTATTTATACTGGGTAACCTCTTCAGTCAAAGACTGGTCTGCCAGATGGCCCAGCTATGATCAGTGGCTGTGTGTGTACTAGTGCACCGGGGTATCCCCATACTCATCTTGAAAGATGTACTGTAGGTTCACATGAACATGTGCACATGAGCTAGATGTGTACACTGGACCTAGTGTTTATAGTCCTTATCCAGGTAAGTGGATAATTATTAGATAGTTTCGAGATTCATTAGTTATTTGTTTCATTTCAGGAAAGTCTTATCTACCAGCTGTTTTGAAGTCTCTGCAGAGTTGCCTCAGTCAAATTCTAGGAGGCCCTCAATACTTCCGGTCATTTGTTCTCTCACCTTATTTTTATGACATTGGTAAGTGTTACACTGGAGGAATTATTATCAACATACCATCCTTCCTCATAGTCAGTACTCTCTTAAGTATTTAGCCCCCTCGTCGAGGAGCCTCCGCCCCACCCCCCAATTAAAGGCAAAACAGACCACCACCACCACAGACCTGATGTTTCCAAAGTATAAAATGCAATTTTTGAAGACCTGCAGTTCTAGTTTTAAACATTTTCTTAGCTCAACCATAAAGCTGGTCATATTTCGAAATACAATAAGTGCATTTTCCGGGACCTAACAGCTCTATTAGCTGCCCCCTGGCCCCCAGCCTAGTGATGCTCGCTTCGCTCGCATAGCCCCCTCGTCGGGGAATGTATTCCCTGCGTCGGGAAGATCGTGGCGCCACCACTGGACACAATGCAAGCAAATTGACCAATGACAAGCGGTCAAATCACTTACGTTGTGTTCCTAGTGGGAACAAGCTTTACAAATAAGTTACATGAACTTTGTCCTTTGAGAGTGGGAGAGGAGAAATTCACATGCTTTGTTTTTAATATAAGATGGAGAAATGGGGACTATTAATAATACATATTTATATATTTACCCCGCAAGTGCATTATGCTATTGAATATTTTTCTCCAATGATTAATGGTAAAGTTAATTGTGTTTGTTTTAATTACTTAGATTTTGAGTGTGTCCTTGATCGCGGTGGAAAGCCTTTACCATGTGCCGACTATGGGAGCGTGTTAAACAGGTCTGGTCAAGTGATTAGTACAATGTTATCAGATCTCATGCAGTGGGGAACACAAACTAAGCAGGTACCACAAGGTGCTCAGAGGTAAGTACACACATACAGAAACAGTAATATTTTTTTTTAAACTGTTCTAAAAAATAGATAAATGATACATATAAAATTACTGTAAAAAATTACAATTTTGTGGGTATCAGTGGCCGTATTCACCAATCTCACTTAGGCTAAGGGAAATACTTACCCTTAAAATTTAAGAATTCCCTTAACAAAGGGAAACACTTAAGGGGTATTCACAAATGAGTTAAGGAATTCACTTACCTAAGGAAAACACTTAATTTAAGGGTAAAACTTCAGGGTAAAAATAATCATAAATATTCATGAGTTTCCCCATTGTCCAATCACAGAGGATTTAATTCCCCTATGGTCCAATCACTTTCCTCTCTAATTTGCATATTTAAAAAACGAGTAAGGGGTTGGGGGACGGGGAGGATGGAGAGAAAAGTGTGTGGACGATGATCAATAAAAAGAAAATGGCAGTCAAAACAAAAACAAGTAAATGAAGAAAACCCTTAATATTTCTTGATTTAAGGGAAATTCTTAGGATTTAAGGGAAATATCTCACTTAGGTGTGATTGGTGAATACGGCCACAGGGCTGGATCTCAATGGAGATAAAAATAAAATTAGCAAAAAATTATCAAAACAGCCAGAAAAATTTGCGTAGCGAAAGCGGTTTAGTTCGCTGTTGTCCCCCAGGTCTAGCATGTGTGATGTATGTGTTATTGTTTATATTGTAAAATCCAGAATAGATTGAATTGAATTGAATACTAGCCCTTCATCAGTGCAAGTACAGCATATGTATACTTTATTTTGCATTATTGAAATCCAGCCACTGATACCCACAGCATTGTCATTTTTTTCAGTTATTTCGATTTCAAGTTAAAAAACATTTATTTATTCACTAATGGTATATTATTGTACAGTATAACATAGGTGTGTATTTAAATGAACATGGTAATGAACCATCATTTGGGGTCTTCTCTAGAAAAAATCAAGTTTCTTGTCTTGAGAAAGACCCCAGAAACAATTATAACTAAAAAAATAAATAAATAAAAAATAGATAAATGATATATAAATTGACATAAACATACATATAAACTAATAAAATTTACTACTTAAAATAATAATTAAAAAAAATTATAATTTATATATACTCTAGTTATATCTTTTTGTTTCAGAATTGCAATTGATTTTCTGTCAAAGTCTCAGTTCTGTCTTAACTCTCATCATACGTCTGGACTCGTTGCTGCTAAAAAGCGCCATCTTGAGGTAATGGGTTACAAGTATATACAAGTAAGTAGAAACAGGTATAAGTAGTGTTTATACTAGGATCAGTGGCGTAACGCAGATGCCTAAGGCCCCTGGTTTAGGAACTCCAAGTGGCCCTCCAATGCTGGAGGCCTTGGGCATTATTAGCCTTTTTGCGACATATTCTAATTTTCCTCTGGGTACTGCTCAGGGGCCCCCATAAGCTCTGGGGCCCCTGGGTTTAGGCAGTGAGTGCTTAAAGCCGTTACGCCACTGACTAGGATTTAATTTTTGACTCCTCAATGCTCCTGTCAGCACCCAAGTGGTATTGCCAAGAATACAGTATTCATTATTTTCTCAGAGAAAAGTGGATATCTTGTGTAGATTTGTTGTATAGGAATGGTGGTTGCTTCCAAGTTTTTTTGTGTCATATGACAGTAACACCAAGATATGACTCATTGCCAACAAAGCTTTGTCTACACTTTCAAACTCATTTGACAAAAAAAGTGTGATGTGCCCAAATATAGTAGTGATATGGAAATATATGATAGTTATATGACATCATGTCCATATATGGGCACATCACATTTTTTTGTCACATAAAGTTTGATGTTAAATCTTAATTGCCAATGTAGTTTCTGGATATATTATTATTTTACAATTCTATATTTATTTTAACTGCTTTTGTTTTTCAGATACCGTACTATGTTTGGGACAGACTTACTTTGTCTGAACACCACAATGAGTTAAGTTATATGCAGGATTTAATCTTTGATAACAATTTGACTTCAAGTGAAATAACACAAAAACACTCGCTTGTGAAAGATGACCAGAAAGGCAGCATTATTAGAAACAGTGAAGAACACACTATGGTCTTAAGATTCCTAAACCTTTTGGATAGAATTAATCGTTGATAATTAAAACAACACAGTATAGCTGCCCTTTATTAATACAATAGTCTTGTTGCTGGCAAGTAGCACAGTAGTACATTCTATATCCAAGTCTCCAGAAGTGTCCCAATGTTTTCAGTGATTTTCCTTCCAACTACTAAAAGTGCAATTTCTCCCAATTGTTTTGAATGCAAAGGAGGAAATCCATTCTTATAGTGCATACATTTTTTATACTCTCTTCTTGGCCTCTTTTGATTGACTAAAGGCATTTGCCACACTTTAAACATCTGGTATAGCGCCTGTTACAGTAGGTGTAGAATGATGCCAGTGGATGGCTAGTTGGGAAGATTGAAAAGTTTTTACTATTTATTGAACGGCTGATTTAACAATTAAGTGTGTTAATATAATAAATATCTGGTAATAACACTCTAATTCTTACTGGTTGCCAGTTTACAATAAATGCTTATGGAAAATGTTTTTTTATAGCCCCTCTATTTTTTGTTGTATTTTCTTTAAACTATACTACCATCTATGGTGTGGATAAGATTCTATAAATATCTATTTTGTTTTCACGCTGCTGCTCTAGCCTGCTACATCACAAGAGATGACTCATTTATAAGCTGAAAGCAAGCAGCAGTTATAGTACTAGACACTGACGTTTTTGCTAAAAAGGATTCTCGACTATAAAATATAGGTGCCAGCTGCTGGACCCAAAAAAAGAGTCTATGAGGGCTAACGGTTAAATGATTTTGGATTCTTGCCCTTTGATTGGTTGACGTGAATCAACAGATTGAACTGATATATAAACTGTAATTCGTTGTCAGATAATCATTGAATTATTATCAAAACAGTCCATTAAAGTTTTTGTTTGTAATAGGATACTTCACACATGGAAGTATCTAGGTGTGATAAAGTAACCCCCAGACTTGACCTTAGCAATAAAATAAACTAAAGTGACAGAAATTGAATCTGTGTTTCATATCAAAGTTATTCACTTCTGTAACAAAATTATTTATTCACGTATAAAAAGAGACAAGAAACGTTTAATTATAACCCAAAAAAACATTGCCAGACAATTTAAGTATTTTTTGCATTAAATTACATTTTTTCAGGTAAAATAACTATTATGTGACAATAAAATGACACACTCAAAAACAAATTTGAAATAAAAAATATTTTTCAGAGGGACAATATACCTTTAAAACTATTACGTCAATAAGCGAGAAGCGTTTTTTGTAAGAAATATTTCTTCTTTAAATATCCATTTCTACTGAAAAATTCTTGAAAATTTGATTATTGATAAGATTTCATTTAGACACGATTGATGAGAATAATAAATAAAGCCTGTTATATAATATTAGTATTACATTGTTTTTATTTTATAACAAAAAAGATAACTTTAAAGAGTATGAATTTTGTAAAATATATTTTAATAAATGGCTTAAAATATAAATCTAAAAGTTATCCATTTTTCTGACATACTATATTTTATTCACTGTTTTATTAATTGTTATTGTTTTCATTGAATTTAACAATGTTATACTGTACAAACATAATTACAGTAATTCACTATTTTAAATATCCCGTAAACAGTATCTCAAAGAATGTAGTTTCTTGTAAAGGTTTCTGGCGAATACTATGAATACACCGTGTGTAATAAAATAATCAGTTTGCCGCCCTCTAGTTCTTCAGGTTTTAGTTGGAACTTTCAATTTGACTCTTATCTGTTGTTGTTATGATAGCTCTGCATATATGCAGCGCGCGTCGTGGCAAACGAAGATATAACATTTATATTTTTTTGTTAATTTAAGCTTTATCAGCTTTATGATGTAACAATTGTCAATAATCACCATCAACATAATTTTATTTTTGTGTGGTATTTCACAATATATTATGTTTTGTTTTGTTATGGGCTGCTGCTGTTACTAGCAATAATTTATTTCACTTCTTGAAACTTGTTTCACATAATATAATTTTCATTTTTATCATCACATTTATAATACTTACTTTCGTGTGAAAACGGCGATACCAATTCTATTGGAATAAAAATATTATTTTAATACTAATTTAATTTATTCTTTATTTATTATTAATTTAAAGTTAGTAAAAACGTACGGTAACGAGTGCCATCTCGAAAAGTTGCGTTAAAACTTATAATAATTAATATCATACCAGGTATGAGTCTTTGATAAATGATGGAACTCAATCAATCAATCAATCTATCAAAGTAACATTTATTTCTCTTAAAGTTCATAATAATAATTAACAATAATGGTTTGACTTTATTTAGCAAGTCGTATTTATTTATTCGATGGAAGGGGTGATATTTTTGGTATAAATTGTAACATGTATAAATTCTCCCGGAGCGTTTATTTGAGGAGAAAATACTATGGCCCCGGGGATTATTTGAGAGGCAGTTTCTCCAAACGATGTTCTATGGAGGCTTTATTAAAAGCGGAACATTTATTCGAATAAACGGTAATTATTGCCATAGAATGATATTTTATTATTTATACGGCGCCCGGTGGAGGTATGGTTATAAAAAAAGCATTGTTTTTTTTTCTTTTCGGGGAGTACAAGATTTTTTTTTCTTTGTATGCCTATTATTTACTAACAAAGGGTATTTTATTTCGTTCGTTTTTTTGGCCCATAAGTATATTTACTATAATTAGTATTACTACCAGGGCGCAGTGTGGATTCAACCATTTAGTAATTACTTCAACATAAATAAGAAATATAAATTAGAAATAATAACATTACATTATCTAATAATAAATATTATATATAATATTCTGCGCTATTTTGTTTGTAACATATGTATGGACTTTATCCAATGATAAGGACTGGGATATTATATTCACTGAATAACCTATAAATATAGAAGATCGAGAGGGCGTCGTTCATATCAAGAATCATGGGCTTTACATCCCATAATGACGTAGAAATTGCTGTTCCAGGTAGATCTACCCTCTGTTGTACTATCTAATATCGCGACATTCTTCTTTATTATCAAATTTTAAAACGTTATTTAAAAATATAGTCATTTATAATATCACATTGAAAAAATATATAAATTATAAAAGCACATATAATAATAATGAAGCAAACAAAAATTTATTTTCCCAGAATTCCAGCGGGGAGACTTTGACAAGGACCTTTCCCAGACACGCCCAGTTTCAAACATTTATTGACCGTTTTCAATAATTTGTCCGATGGCACCTTCTACGCATGTGTAATTTTGGGAGGCGAACTAAGTTACATAACATAATGCCAACCTTAGCTTAGTAGATTAATGAATTAATATTGTGGCATAGTTTTTCTATTCAAAAAAATAAAATGTTGCATTCCATGAATATAAAGATAAAAGCTACGCTTTACTCTGTGGTGTCTAACGAAAAAGAATTATGTTCTGGTCGCTCAGTACTAAAGCAGTACATTGATGATTGGTAACCAATCATATCGCATTAATTTGTATACGCATGTGCAGTACTATAAATCGTCAGGCGGTGTACAATATCACTTTGTGTCTTAGCACACTGGCTCACAGGAAACCTACTTTTGCTGTATTCCGAGGGTGGTTTGGGGTGAAAAATTTGGGTGATAGGACGGTTAGCAGGGTCTGAGTCTGAACGATATTATCAAACATTACCTTAGGTACAAGGGTCCGGAAATTCAGGGGAGAGAGTGTACTTGGTTTGGTGCATACGCTTCGCCAAACTTCGGCACTCAGTACGCTGAGAATAATTTTCTTACCAAGATGGCGTGCTGTATGAGCGAAGAGGCGAAGGAGGCAAAACGTATAAATCAAGAAATCGAAAAGCAACTTCGAAAAGATAAAAGGGATTCACGAAGGGAGCTCAAGTTGCTATTACTAGGTAGGTGTATGTTGCATAAGACCACTGAAAACTGCTTTTTTCAATGTAAATATCGTGGGAAATCCGAGGGGTGTGTACCTATTTTGATCTGGTTGGTGTATTCGGTCTGTTGGCAAACCAACAAACGACACGGAGAGCTGCTGCTGCTGCACATAAGCGACGGTCTACGGTGGTATGATGTGGCAGCCTTACTAGGCCTAAATACATCATATTTACGAAAAAAAAATGTTTCAGTTATATTCATAAAATTGTTCTCGTAAATATGAACGAGTGTATCTATTATTTAGAACAGTAATTTTCAAGTTTGAATCCTACAAAAAATGTTCAATAATTTTGACAGGACCTTGCTTTTGGGTTCACACCTCATCAAACAAACCTAGGCTATGCACAGGTGTACAGTACTATCCAGGTGGCTTAAATATGCAAATTCCTCTTGAGTTAATAGTGGTGATTGAGCATTTCACAGTATATCATTCATACTCATTTTCTGTAAAGTAGGTGATTACGTAAGATCCATGGAACCTATTTAGACATATTTTAAATTTGTAGGCCTAATCGGTTATCAAATAATTTTATTCAGATCGTAACTATTAACTTTAACCTAATTAGGTTTCATTTAGGCGTCCAGCTCAAATAATTCAAGCTTTGTACTTTCAGCAATTTTAGTGCGTAAGCCGTATTCTTGCCCCCTTTTGAAAAAAAAAAATGTGTTAAATGGTTAGCGATTACAGAGATTAAATTCTAGGGCTGCAACTTGATACAATCCTGTGGTATATTATGGGTAATAGCCCTGATTAATATTTGAATCCAATTCCCCAAATAATATAATTAAACAAATGTCCCTCCTAATTGAAGGATGTTACCAATACAATTACTACTCATTCTCTATCAATAGTAAAGAAACGGGGAATCCCCCGGTTTGATTCCAGACAATCATAAATTTTATACGGTTTTAAATTACAATTACTCTGTCATTTAATTAATGATTTATTGTATTTACTTTGCTCCTTTATAAATATTTTATGTTATAAATTAATTATACATTTCATACTTGTAGTGTAGTAAAAAGAAGCCGAAATCCATCAGATTGGTCTTAAGCCAAGATGCATTATTGTTTTCTTGATACATTGACCGATGTTTGGTAATTTTCTGAGTTGCATTTGACCAAATTGCTGTTTAATCAGATTTATTTCTTTGGTGCTTTCAATAAATTTAAAAACTTCAATCGCCTTTTTTACAAATAGTCAACAAATTTCTTTCTGTCAAAAACAAATTTATATTTTAAGCAGAATTTTCTTAGGCAGGCACTACCACACAGTTTTATACCAAGACTACAATACAAAGCATTGTTTGCATTGTGTAGGCTATAGTAGTAGTAGTAGACACATTTTCACAGTTGCAACTTAATAACAATATTTTGATTGGTTTTTAAAACTACGTGTACACATCCGCAAACCTAAATCTTTGGTTTGCGGATTGTTGTATAGTTGGTTATTTGATTAAAATTCTTTCACATTAAAATACCAGGGCTAATACGCTCACTCACTAACATCTTGTGGGGAAAAGGGCTTTTTTTCTTTTAATATTTCTACAAAATTTCCATCACACTACTACAGTATGTGAACCTACTGTACAGTAGTTGCAAGTTGTGAAAATGGTATTGGAATTTCTTCTATGACGCATGCCAAATTCAGGAAAGAAGAATGAAAAACATTCAACAATGCTTTAGTCATGAGGAGAAGAGTGTCCAAATTTTGTATTTTTTAAAGTCAAATTTTACTTACAGTTACGGTTTTTTTACTTTGATGTTTTTAGGTACAGTAGTTTCTTTTTCGTAAATTTCATTCAGCAAATATAATTTTAAAATTTGGTAAGATTGGTGTTTTCACAGTGATATTCCTCAACTACACTGTAAATAATCTATAAAAAAAAATCCCCATTTACTGTATACCTTAAATTATTAATTGCCAATATAATTGATGTGGTATAATAACAGGGAGCTTTCATTTCAATTAGCGACGACCTACCTAGGTCAGGTCAATCGATGTGTCGTCAGTCGTTGCCGGGACCTAGAGTCTACAGTAGGTCAGGAGCGAGGAAATGCGTCCGAATATCCCTGCATGTACACAGTGAATAAACATGACATAATTTAGTCGTCGGTTTGAGACAAATCGAAAGCTCGCTAATAATGCGAGTATGTTCTGTTATGCTTCAGTGTATGTTTTCATATCATCCAGGCTGTTGCATACTTTACTACAGCAATTATCATACAATGTAAAGGCTCATTCAATCTTTACTAAGCTGTTAAAATTATGGTATTTATTGGTGGTAGCATTATAAAAATGATTTTGTTTTTTACTGATCTCGCTTTCTTTAAAAATGTGTATATAAATAATGGATATTCTGCCAATTGCCATGCACACAATATTATTGTATTACATTGTGTGATGATGTATTTCACAAATATTATTGCACAAAATGATTTTCTAGATATCAACATTTTAAATGGCAAAATTTGATACAGGTTTCTCACCAGCATTTTAGAAGTGCTGGTGTGCGACCAACCCCCGGGGGGTGTATCGCCAATCCCAGGGGTTGCTTTTCTCAAACTTCATTCAAATGACCTGTAACTTTCAAATGGGTTATGCACTCCTATAAGTTCATTAATAAATAAAGGATTACCCAATGATATTTTTAAAGACTAATTTTATTTTAAATTCTTATTTTTAAAGATTTCTTTTTTACGGTGTTACAATTTACATACTATACCCGGTCTGGGGTAGCACTAACATTTCATTTTGTTTAGCCATTTGGCGAAAGTCAAAATATTTTTTTTAGTCAAATCAGTTTATCTATAGCCAAAATGGCTAAAGTCAAATTTTTTTATTTAGCCAAATCGGTTTATAGCCAAAATTTAAACTTTTTGAAATATAGTGGTAAAAACATTTTAGTCAATTTATCTATGTCAACTGGTCTATACACTGTTCCCTGAACATTTTTGTAAGGCATTGAGATAAAGAACCATGCCTAAATCACTGTATGATTAAAAAAAATATTTTTTTTGTATTTTTTTTACATGATCAAAACAATTGTTCAAATTGTTTTTAATCATACAGCATTCATACAGTTATCAATTTAATAAGAAACATTTTACAGTTTTCTGAACTCCCCTGAACGCTATGTTACTTTTGTTTTTACACTTGGCTGGCTGGTCATGTTTGCGCGTGACGGCTTTCATGGCGTACCAGGCGAAAATCGTGTCCTAGAATCACTCAGAATCACCGCCGCGCAGCGGGTTAATGTTTTTAAATTGGGTATGCTCAAGAGGTGCGAAAGTGCAGAACCGCCGGCCTAGCCTAGGCCTACAAAATTATGTACAACAACGCAACGGTATATCGTATGCTAAAAATATTGAGGAAAATTCCTAGCAAACGAACACTCGTATCGTTGTTAAACGTAAGATAATATAGGCCAAAGCACACAGAGTACACGTCTTTCCATCCCTCAAGGCTGCTGCGCCGAAGCGTTTCTGTCAGGGCGAGAAATTTATCCCGATTATTATTTATTTACACAACAACACAGAAGCCGGCGGCCGGTCCCGCTCAGATGCACGTGTGTGTTTAGACTCTACCATTTCCCGCATGTTGTTTTGTTTACACTGACGCACGAGGGAAGTTTATTAAGGGTAAAATATGAAACTACATTAAATTGGAAGACTCTAAAATGCATAACGCATACATTTTTGATTTCGATAAGATTAAGACGTCATTCATCGAAGATACTATAATGTTTCTTTTTAATCTGAAAAGTACACCCCTATCGAAAAATAGACAATCCCGGTAATTAGCCGACCGTCGGCTACGTAGTAGTCTATCGTTTGTGCAGCGCACAACACGTGATAGTTTGGGTAGACTTCATCATCCATGTGTCGTGTAACGTCTGTCTCTCTGTGCAGTCTACCTCTGCTATCTCCATCTTTTTGAAATAACAAAGAGACGCCTGGTACAACGAAACAAGTTGACGAAAAATGGAGCTTGAAGTAAACAACGTGATAACGAACAAAATAAATGCTTGGAGATCGACAAATGGACCTTTTAGTTGGACTTTATGCTTTCGCCAAAATGATTATTTAATTATCTATTTTATCATATGTCATCGCCAAAATGGCTAAAGTAGCCGTTTTATTTTTCGCCAATCTAGAAACGTTTTCGCCCATGGCGACTTGGCGATAGGCCAGTGCGAGCCCAGCCGGTGGAAAATATAGATAAGAAATCTGTTCTGATGAATTAAAAGTACAATGTGCCAAACAACTGGTGAACCTCAACTACTGTAGGCCTAGGTCAACTTCTAAATATACTGTAGTTATCAAACGTCTAGTAGCCGAAAAATATAGCAGCAGTATATGTTCTGTTCCGCATATTAGATTGCCGTAGATTTCTATTACACAGTACAAGATTTTTGGTCACATGGTAGATGAAACACGATAGTCTAGCTGCACACATCATCTTTCCAATCCAATGGATGCCCACATGTTTCCTTGATCCAAATTCTGGCGGTCAGTGATATTTTGATGATAACAAATAAAGTCTGACATGTGAGAGTTGTTTAGGCCAATTTTCTTTTGCACATACTGTAGGCCTAGCCGTAATATGTATACTATACTATACTATACTTATGAAACATAGAATATATTAAGTTTGAATTTATTTCATGTAGACTTCGTTGCTTAAATTTTTTTGAAAACCAAGGTGCGATTTACTTGAGCATGCCCTCGCTAGAGCCATAATACAGCAATATTCAGTAGGTTGACCTCTTAGTTAAGTTTAAGTGGTCACGGTTTGGCATTACAAGCATTGCTTACCTAGGCTAGACAACGTAATGATAGCAATTATGAATGCCGGACAGGGCCGACGGGCGCTGACCAGCATGGTGAGAACCCTGGAGTGGTACTGTTATATTGAAAAAAATAGAAAGAAAAATAGTGTACTTAATATCCTAGCATTCTACAGTAAAACCACAATAAGGAAAAAACATGAAATAATACAGTACTGTATGTTCACAGCTAACCTAAGAATTCTTGTATTAGCAGAAAGTGAAAAAGAAATAATTTTACACAGTAAATGTACTTGAATTGATGCTAAATATGGTAAGATTACTGTAATATATTTCAATTCAATGATTGAAAGTAATCTCTTCCTTATTGTACATTATTATTTTATTATTTAACACGATTGCTATCGCATTCGTACTGTTTCAAACATATTTTGTCTCAGTGACGGATCCTACATTTTGAAATACATTTCATTTCACTGGGCTCACCAATAAAATATACTGTGCTGAAAGACAATCTTCCTGTAAAGGTTTTTTTTTTTTGGTAATTTAATCATGACTTTTCATAGTCATTATTGAAGGATACAAACACGATAAAAGAAGAGGTGGTCCCACTTTACGGGAGTCAGAAACTGATAATATATACCGTATTTTCCGGAGTGTAGGTCGAGACTTTGTGGGAAAATTTTAATTGCAAAATCGGGGGGTCAACTTATACTCCGACCATGCGATTTTTGAAAAAAATCAGGCCGAAAAAATATGTTCAAAAGCCGTCAGCTGTCAAGACCCAGCAAGGTCAGTGGCCTATCATCAATCACTCACAGAAGTTTTCAATTTAATACCTACATTGTACAAAATAATACAACTCCAACAAGTACTGGTCAATAAAATATTAATATATCACAATGACTCATTTTGATGTTAATATTACGCTTTTAAGATAATTAAGAATAAATAGTTTTCTTTATGCTTCTTATTCACTCTCGCGAAAACATCATAACACACACCACAGACGTCGGAATGTCCATGCAGCATGTTTGTTATTGTGCGATATTTTCATCTATACACATGCGCAGTTTGTTTGTTTGTTCGTAATTACAATTACTGCGCATGTCTATTCATAAAATAAATTCTCCTTAGTCGGGCGCGTGTACATTTACAGATAACGCGATTTACAACTACTCGCCTGTACAATTAATAAGCCTCCTAACGGAAAACTCGTTTTAATTTATTCGAATGACGCGAAAAACATCGCTGATGGCAAGTAACGCTACATCGCTGTCATTTATTATAGGCTGGTGAAGACGGCGGCGAAGTCGTCGTCATTACGTCCGTCCGATATTGATTAGGCCTACACTTTAATAATATAAACAAATAACCACATTTCATACATTTCTAGCCCTCTTTGAACTTTAAAGTAAGTTGTGTTATTAGCCAATTTTGGGCGTCGACTTATATTCAGGTCATACCAAAATCAACGATATTCTAGGCCAAAGTTGGGGGTCGACCTATACTCCGGAAAATACGGTAGGTTAATTGAAGCGACTTACAGTATTTGGATCATTATCTGACAACTTGGCATCCGATCCAGAGGACGGGCTAGTACATGTACATCTTGCCTACTAAGGACCAAGACAAATGGTCGAAAGTGTCTGATACATTCCACCATTTTGCCTTCTTGTACTCGGCATGACATTAGCTGAACATGCTCAATTAAGTGTCTTTTCCGGTTCGGAAAAATTAAAAAATCGTGTCTCAATGTCATTTTCTTTTAACCTGGCTTGCACCAATCCTTTTACTCCATATGCGTCTATCCGTTAATGCTATAAGCACAATATGATGTGAACCTGAACTAGAGCAGGCTTGACAGACCCTTTATATTATAATACAAGTTTAAAGTTTTTTATTATTTATTAGTTGCTACAGCTTTCATCATTTGATCATGCAACCTATTCAGCAATTTTGAGGTTTTTTAAAAAGACACAATTATGATGCATTGGTTGTTTTGAAGAAATATTTACAGAATCGAAAATTTTTGAAAAAATAGATGCTTACACACTGTTTAATAGGCTAGAGAAACTGTTTCCATCACGCTTAATAACAAATATTACATAATGTAAATTTAAATAAATCTTTCCTAAATACTGTACGGATCTTTTTCGACAAACTAATAATAAACTTTGATCGAAAAACCTTTAAACAAAATGAACATTTGTTAATGCGGTACTCCGAAAATGCCTCGATAGTGCATGTGTTGTGTACCGTGTTTTGGTGGTCTGTTAACCTCAGAGATATATACCCTACAGCTACAACTTTTTTCGGCCGTCCCGTGTACATACAAGACATTTCATGTTTATTTTATGTCTATAAAATAATAAAAGAACACCATGTTTCTCGTTTATTTTTATCGTTTATACTGCATACCATAATAATATTATACAAAAAACCTTCATGCGCAAGAAAAAAGTTCCCGATATTAAACACTCCACTCAGTGGTGTAAATATACCACGCTAACGCTTGCACAAACGGAAATTAACTGCAATGGAAAATGGTATATTTTTGGAGAGTGATGACGTCAGCATTCACACGAGGGGAGCGAGCTTGACAACGTGACGCTGGTAGTTTTAGGAGTGCATGTGTTTTGAAAATAACTCAGTTGTGGGTATTTTCCGAAGATTTTAAATCGTGTTTTCTTTTTAAACTCTTGAATTCATAACAGTAATTGAAATCTTAGCTCTTTCACTGTGTAGGTCTAGGCCTATTTACACAACTATTAATGCTAACTCTAGCTCTGGTAGGGCCTAGCTAGGCCTACTCTTCTTAATTAAAAGATTAATCCACGTCTAGCGACGGTCAATCGCGGGTAGGTTGCATCTTTTTTTAATTTTTTTTTAGAATTAAGGGGGGTGGCTAGCCACCCTATTCATCCCTAGATCCGCCACTGACCTGGTAAGATCAAGACACAACTTTGCGCTGATTACTAGCATTATGGGAGTACGTTTCTATTTGTGTTTGATGACCGGGGATATTAATATTATTGTGTTTGGTCATATCTGGTAAATCATTAATTGTGGTATGTTTAAATGATGTTTTGCTTCCTTACAGGTACTGGTGAAAGTGGTAAAAGTACATTCATTAAACAGATGAGAATTATCCATGGAAAAGGATACAATGAAGATGATAGGAAAGATTTTATTCACTTGGTATATCAGAATATTTTCACAGCCATACATGCCCTGATTAGGGCAATGGAACGACTCAGAATTCCTTACATAGACAATACAAATGAGGTAAGTCAATATCATGAGAGTTTTAGACAACTATTTATTTACAGAAAGGGGTGGATGGACATAAAGTTGCATGTAAACACCAAAACAAACCACCTTTGGCCTAGTAACCCATTTATTTAGGCGATGAAGTTCGTATGAGGTTAACCCATGGATATAAAAAAAACCAGGACATCTCAAGAAACTAGCCACCACTGGCCAATCTAATGACAGTTTGAAGTCACACACCACTGTGCCTGTGTTAACTGTTATATCATGTTTAGCAGATAAAAATGGGCATATGATTCCTATGTGCAAACATTTAATATTAAATAAACTTTTCATATTTACCAAGAAATTATTAATACAGTATGCTTAACAATTTAGTTTTTTAAACATAATATCCCATAGTTTATTTCAGGCTATACTGACTATCGCTACAGTATGTAACAATAAATTATGTGTTTAGGATCTATTTACTATTTAATAAACTGTACTATCAACTTTGTAATTCTTTTAGTTCAGTCGTACCATGCAACACATTCTTTGCAGCTGTTGTAAATAATTAGTCACTTGACTTCGATATTCTATGTTTAACATTGAATTTTATATTTTATTATACCTTTTCAATACAGTAAGTTAGTAACCATGATCTACACATATTATTATTAGTAATTAATATTGAGTCATAATCACACTATGAACTCATACATTATGTACTATGCTTTTTGTTTTTATTAGTGGAACAAAGATATTCTTAAGCCATCACACCTTCCCCCTCTTCAATATCTTTACATCGTAATAGAATGTATCACAATGATGTAATTGCGGTAGTATTTGATAATTTACTGTTTATCGATATTGCAATTAAATAACGTCCATTTCAATTGAAAATACTCAATTGAAATAAAAATGGGCTAGGTGAATTACTGTATACTACTGTACATATTTAATTAAGAACCTACAGTTTGTGTAGGCAGTGAGCAGATTGTACTGTAGACTGGGACAACCCATTTTGTGTACAGTAGGCTAGCTTTATTAATCTACAAAACTACTGTACAGCACAAGTCTGTTCTACATCACTTGTTTTGTTGAATGTGCATTGCGTGTTGACATTGAATTGTGGCTATTTTTTTGACTTATTAATTGAATAGGTGATTTCATGGTTAAATCACCTATTGTAAAAAAGGGTGTTTCCACATACATTGAATACCAGAAAAGCTAAAAATTCTTTGTTTTGAATTCTAAAATATCAACTTTTTATTATATTTCTTCTTATATTATTGTACTGTTCTTTTAGGCAAGTGTACTATAATAATAGACAAGACTACTTCATTTTCTTTCCATTTATATCAATTTTCATAATTTAATTTCTATACTTTGTTGCACTGTACAGTATTTGCTTTAGTATCATGCGGACAAAGTAACTTTATTGAATGAAATAAAAGGATGTCAAAACTAGTATACAAATTATGAGTTGGATGGTGGAGAATTTTCCATGAGTTGAAAGACTGGCGAGTGTAAAACAAGGCAGAAGCAGAGTTAAATACAGCTCCACCATCGAAAAATAAAAAGCATTTATTTGTCCGAACAACATATTCCTAAGCAAAGTCTAGCTAGGCTAGCCTAGTGTACAAAAGCAGATTAGCAATATGAAAAATCGCCATGCAATTGAAGGCTAATCATTTTTTCCAACAATTACATGTCTTATAGTAGTTGTTCCCATTAATTACAGTAGTTAAAATCGTACAATTATGATTAATTAAAACTATTTTAAGTGCTATTTTGGTCTCTTTAGTACACATATTGCTATTTAAAAATGTTACTTTCAACTGCACGCCATTTTGAATGTTATTGTTTGTATGCCAATCAATCAGTCAAGCAAGAAATTGGCAGAGCTATTGGATTTTTGCTGTGGCTTTTTTTTTTCGTACAAAAAAAAATGAAAATACTATCACATGATCGTTTAAAGCAACATGTGACCCACAATTTGTGCTCTGTGTTAAATTTGCAACATCTTTTTTTTTGTTTCCTTTTAGGAGAAATCAAATTTTGTTAGGCAAAAAGATCCAGAAACGGTACGGACCTTTGAATCCCCTTATATTGAATACATATCTAGTATATGGAATGATTCAGGAATTCAAGAATGCTATGACAGACGAAGAGAATATCAGCTATCAGATTCCGCTAAATAGTAAGTATTACCATGTACACAAAATTGTTCTCTCTATTCAAGTTGATCAATCTCTGAAAAGTCATTGTTAAAGAAAATAGTACGGGTATGGGTCCAAGGTGTCAGAAATGTTAGCCCTAGCTCGCTAGAAAATTTTCTCAAAATTTGAGATTGCTATAGTTTTTTCATCACTACCTCTTTATTAGTAAAACGTGGTGGTGGTTAGTATTTAAAAAAAATGTCTATACACTATATTAGTTTTAGATGAGCTACAGTAGGTCCCAATATACCATGCCTGTATAGTTTCCTATCTGAAAGGGTCTTGCAAGAAAAAAATGACGATACAACGAGCCAGACCACTTAACAACCTAGTGAATATTCACCGTAGCACAAGACCAGCATTCTGTGTGTGACAATTAGGGCAAAAAAAAAAAATTATTGTGTTGACCACACCCGACCGACCCTAAACTGACGAAAATAAAGGTCGGCTTTTTTTTTGTGAGCCAAACGGCAATTGTGAATCGAAATGGTGAAAAAATATTGTCTTATTCGCCAAAGTGGCGAACATATTTGAACACCTCCGCCGGACGTGTAAAAACGAAGCGTGCAACCAACCATGAATCAATCACGTGATATCCGGAATACGCGATTATCAATTTTTTGGGGATTCAAGTTTTAATTAAATAAACGCTTTGATTACACAGTGGTTGAGACAAGTTTTTAATAGTTATCACATTTTTTAACCCTCATAATTAATGGACTCTACCAATGTTGATCTGCAGAAAAGAACCACAGATCGTACATCGCACAAGGTTGACGACGATGTTTTTTGGTTTTATTGTACAGTACTACGATCCGATTACGAACTTGTTAAATGATTTAAAAGGTGTGGATTCGCCAAGCAAGTAGGCCTAGGCCTATATACGTTTAATAAAAATTTACCTAAGATTATCATAAACTCTTTTGTTCAAACTTTTTATTTAAATTATCGACTTACAGATTTGTAAAAAAATCTTAGGCCTAAACGCTACGGCTACTGTAGGCCTACAATAGTAGACCCTGTCGCGATCGTGGCCCACACGATGAGCCTTCTTGAATTGAGTTTGCTTAGTTAGCTAGCTAGGCCTAATAAATGCTAAGCCTCCTTTATCGGCAATGACAAACTATTGTTTTTATGGTTTAGGCCGTAACAATAATAAATACATTTCGGTTCTTATTCGAAATCCATATCCCTTGTTTATTGCCAAATGTCTAGCACAAAATGTGTACCCACAAAACGCCAATTAGGTTCTCAACTCTAAAACAACTCACAGATGTATACTTAAGCGAGTTATAGGATGCCGCCTATGCTATACAACCTGCTTGAGAGAACCGATATGGTCCCACATTATCACCTCTCTGTTTTTTTTTTATTAAATTACAGACGTTTCATCAGCGTTTTTAGCGTGTTGTTGCCTCGTGATTTGTGACTTCGATATAAATCACTAAAAAATGTGTGTATTCAGACCGCAAAAAGAGGTTGACTTACAAATAAAAATTACAGTTATGTATAGGAAAGAATTAGGACTAAAAATTTGACTTAGACGGAGTCGACTGTAGTTTGATAGTGTATACAGTGGATGCTTTACAGGTTATGTCTGTTTAACGTAAATAGCTATGTTGGAAATGAGTCCGGTATGAATAAGGCTCATTGGTTTGTTAGTTAAAAAGCAAACTATTTCTGAACTAGTTAAATGCAAGTCATGCTTCAGTAATTGGGTCTTTCAGGTCAGGATTATTTTATGAACATTTAAAACCTGTCATTATAAATCATTTAATTTCTAAAAACCAGCAGTTAATATATCTATTTCATTCAAGAATTGGGTAGAATGCAATTTAAGAGGTACATTTAAACTAACGTATTGTTTGTGGATTATTACTGACCGATATTTATACCCATGCAGTGTTAAAAAATAAAATTCCTATCCCGTTATAACCATTGGTTCCTACAGTATAATTATAGTCAAATTTATAAGAGAGAGAGTTTCAGCGAATATAATAATACAACTTTATATCTAGTATTTATTTCAAATTCATGTCCTCATTGAATAATAACAACATGGAAAGTACTACTAATTAGAATGACAAAGAGGATAATACAATGGCTAAAATTAACTGAGGAAATACTGGTTGTCTCTCAGCTGGTATGGCATTACAATTGTCTAGTATCATCAAAGAAGACAATGGATGCTTTGTACAAATTACCCTATACAAATAGCGATGCTACTTCTATTGAATTTTTGATATTGTAATAAATGGTTTTTATTTTGTTTGATCCTGATAAAATACATTACAAAATGAACTATAAATTCCCCCCTTTATTCTACTGTGTTTACTGTAGTTGAGTGTTTGTGGTTTCGAGCTGTTTGATAGGGATCAAATCGGAATGTTATTATTACAGTCAACTGTTGACTATATAATAAACAAATATCTGCTTCACAAAAAATACATTGGTTGAGTGTGCTGTAGATGATGAACGTCAAATCAAAGTTTAAAGTCTGTCAAATCCATGTAACATTTGCATAATATACAACTGCCCAAAATTAACCAATCCGACAACTATGATCCCCTTTGTCAGTCATGCACCCTTTTATTTTCCCTCATTTAGTCCAAGTGTTAATGTTACACTGAATCAAATGTAAGAACTAAATTCAATGCCATTCTCAAAATAGAGTAAAAATACTACAAAATCTATATTTTCAATTGTAAAAGAAAAACACATCTTATTGGTACACTTCGAAAAGAGTAGGGGATCATCTCCCGGTGTGCTGATCTGGTAGGCTCTGCACTGCTGGCTGCTGTGGGTCCATGTAGAGCCTAATCCGAATTTCCTTAGGTTCCAGTTAAACTTGACCAGAAAAATACATTTAATATCTTGTAGATTCTATCTTACTCATGTCTCGTCACTGTTTCCTACTGTAGTTCACCCTATAGACTGAATCTATTATGGCTAGTATATCTTTGATATTTTGGCATGCTAGAATGGTTGAGGATGCTAGTTGTAACTTTTCCTTATGAAACATGTTTAAATTGTTTTTGTGCTGTTAAAAAGCATGGGTAAATACCAAAAAAAACTCTATCAATCGCCATTGGTCAGTACAAAAAAAACTATTCAAATTTATACAATAACAATGCTTTTACAGTTGTTGCAACATAATTATGTTAAATTATTTTTGTGCTGTTTAAAAAAGAACAACATTTTTAAACCATTTTTATAAGCATTGGTAAATACCATGAAAAAAAAACTGCTCATCTATACCTCAAACATCATTGGTCAGTTTCAAAAAATTATTCAAAATTTATACGATAACAATAACATCGCATTTACAGGTGTTGCATAAAAGGTTTCTTATCACATAACTATGTCAGTTAGCACCTTCATGGTGTAAACAGTAAAAGCAGTTAGTAATCACTATACAGCCACACCCAACATCATGCTCTCTATTGTATAATGTAATATTCTATCTAATGCAAATGTAATCTACATTATCGTTTACATTTTAAAATTCAATTAATAATACAAAAATAAACATTATTAATTACTTATCAATACAAAAATATATACACTAATAAATATTGAATTAAGGTACTGTACTATTTTAAATATTATTTGCAAAAATTATTAGTATATTAATTAATAGTTACTAATTTTCCAGGAATTAAAATATAAGCAAATTTAAAATATACGCAACAATTTATAAATTTTTTGTGCTAAAAAAATAATAAGGTACGGTAGGTAGAAATGAAAGGCATGATTAATCATCATTTTAGGTAAGCAAAATGTATTGATTTGCTTTGTTGTTAAAATTGATAGTTGTAAGAAGACAATTGCTTTTGAAACAATCCTTATTGCTCTGGTTTCTGGCATTGTAGGCTACTTTCCTCCTCTCTATTTCTACTTCAGTTGACGTATTCTTATGACGCAAGGGAAATCGCTTGTGATATTTTTAATTTTTTCTGCCTTCTATTTTAGATGCAACGAATGCGCGAACACGTTTGAATTCATCTTTGCTCAAATGCAGCTGCTATAACATGTACATGTACCTTGTCTTCTGTATGGCTGACCATAGCTATTAATATTTTTCAAAATAGTTCTTTTTTTATATCTTGGGGAACACATTGTCTATTTTTAAATTTTATAAAATAAAGAGCATCTACGTAGGCAGTGACGCTAAGGTGTGCAAAGCCAATAATGAAATGTAGTACAGTACTGTACTGCATAAAGTAAACCAAATCTAAGTTATATGGAATTAATTTGTTATTAAAATTAAAAGTTAAACATTGAATGTTACAGTTAGTACTTAAATTTAGAACTCGCTTTTTTATTTATACCACCAGACTTTAAGTAGTACCTTTTTCTTAATGTGAACTCTGGTATCGTATTAGTGAAAAGGTCCTTTCTTTCCCATACAGATCGTATCACATACAATGGCGTATCAAACATAAACACGTTGAGTTGTGCGGAATTTATCAAAACTATTTCTATGTCCTCATTCATTTAGTCTTCTACATTTGAAGTTATATAGCATGCTACATATAGCATGTAGCATTCATCCAATTTTATAGGATGGTATAAATAACATGGACCATTGTAATTATGATTTTTAGTAAAGGTGTCTTTAATAGTGTTCACAATTATCCATTATGTGTTAAGTGAAATGGATATAATAAAACATTTGTAGCTTCCTACGTTGGTATGAATCTAGGCTTTATATCCATATCTGTAAGAGATAAATACTGAACATTATTTATTGTAAACGGTAACACTATCTAACATTATTTTCTGTTTTGTTTCAGCTATCTTAGTGATTTAAAAAGAATTTCCCAGCCTGACTATGTGCCCACAGAACAAGATGTGTTGAGAGTAAGAGTCCCCACCACAGGTATCATTGAGTACCCATTTGACTTGGACTCTATCATATTCAGGTATTGTCTAAATAGTCGCTTTCATTCAATAGTATGAAAACAAGATTTTTTTAATGAATATTTAGTTTTTAAATGAGAATGATGCAGGCTGTAATTAATAGTACAGAGGTTCTCAACAAGTTGTCACTAAATCAATTTAGCTCCTTTTAGGGCATAAGGCTCTCGCAGGTCACCTGAAACCCAGGGTATTAAAGTTCACAAAAGGCTTGCAAACCTAACCGTTTCTGTCCGAAGATCTACAATGATGGCAAAGTTTGATGGTTTACAAAATATTCTTTACTTACAGAATGGTAGATGTCGGAGGTCAGAGGTCAGAACGTCGTAAATGGATACATTGTTTTGAGAATGTGACGTCTATCATGTTTCTCGTGGCCTTAAGTGAATATGACCAAGTACTGGTCGAATCAGACAATGAGGTTTGTACTTTACTGTTAGACTTGAAACAAGTACACTTGGATTTTGCAGGCACTATTTTATGTGTAAAGAAAACAAGTTTAAGTTTAATTTCTAATATCTATACACTGATGCCAAGAAAAACACCGGATAAATACACCAAAAAAGAGATGTAAATTTAAAGTGTATGGACAATCTCAAGCCTAGGTAGTTAGAACTTTATTTATTTAGTATGTTTCCTATAGACCAGTTGTGTGGCTGTATTTCACAATTTACTGTACAAACTAAATAATTGAGTAATTCTAATTTAGGGGAAAAATGAAAGTTTTGTGACTTAGATGATGCAACATAAAATTAAGCAAGGTTTTTGTTTGTTGTGTCGAATATCATTAACATAATATATTGAATATTGCCTCAAAGTGCACCTGCTCTTGAGTTAATATGCTAATGAGTTGGAAAGTAAGAATTATTAGGATATTACAACCATAAATTGACAGTGGTCTTCCAGGATGATACTCATTAGGATAATAAAATGGAAACAGTATATATACCTCTATTATGGGACCACTTTACACAGACAAACGGTAAGCGGAAAACAAAATATAGAATCTGTTTGACACAAAATACAAGATTGATGGGCAGTTTAGTAGAAACCTGCTTAAACCTACTACACATTAAATATTTATTTACCGAACAATTTGGCCATTTTCATCATTGAAATAAAGAATTGTCACAACAAAATCTATTACCGCTCGTCTGTGTTAATTGGCCTTTAGTTTATAAACTATATATGGTAAGTGTGGCTAAGGCTGTGAAATGGTTTGTCTAAAATAGATTACATATAAACAAAAATTCAAGTTAGGATTACTGTACCCCATCATTGTTAGGACAACTGTACCAATATACCATGATCAACTATAAACTTAAACCTTTGGTAGTAATATTTGTTTTCATTCATTTCAGAATCGAATGGAAGAAAGTAAGGCGTTATTCAGGACAATCATTACCTATCCCTGGTTTCAGAATTCCTCAGTCATACTGTTCTTGAACAAGAAAGATCTTTTAGAGGAGAAAATAATGTACTCTCATTTGGTAGATTATTTTCCAGAATTTGATGGTAAGAAATATGTTGAAATAGATGGTAGGAAGGTTTAAAGGTTTGCATGGCAAATACATTCTATTAAGGTTTGCAAGAGATAAAAAGCAGAAGTTGACAGTGTCTTTAAAAGTTTTGGTTGTTATGCTACAACCATCTTCTGGAGATTCATGACATAAACCTTAATTGTAACTTTTCCCAATTTGCATGTTTTGTGTAAGCTCTGCCCGTTTATATACTTGAACAAAAATTGATTTTAATTTTGTTGTGAGTACATCATTAATCCCAAGTAAATATTTAATTTAATAACATTGCTAACCACCAGGGTGGAGCTTGCACATTATGTATGCATAAGACTGAACATGGTTACATAGCTTCTAATCATGCTCATTAACATTATTCCAAAATCATTGGTTTGGTATTTAACAAGGTTACTCTTCTAAGATATCACTCAAATGCATATGTTTGACTCAACCAGTCAATGACAGCCTGGTGTTCTCAATAGACACTTTACGAAACAGGACGGTTAAGGGAGGACGACGGACATCCTGTGTTCGCTAGATTGTAAAATCATATACAGTCGACATATCCAGTTTATTAGTTACGCACCCTTGCGCAAAGACGATGACCGGCAGTATCTCTTTCCCTCCCTCAAGGCTCTTATGAATCGCTTGGCTGTGGTGATACAGCATTGGCCTTCCTAGCTAGGAGCCTAGCATTCCAACGCTGCGCAAAATGTATTGCTTTTAACACAGCCAATTTAACCTAATAAAAATATTATTTCATTAAACAATTAAATTAGAAGTTCAAAGATTATATAGAGTTGATAATTCCACGTTTAAGTGTAATTTGAACTGTATATTTAGGGTTATATGTACATCATTTCTAGCCGTTCTCTGTAAACGGTAAAATGGCAATTTTATCGTCCTCAAAAATTTGAGGATTTACGCTAAGCTCCACCCACTTTGTTAAGGGTCATGCATAAATTATTCATGAGCACCGTCCTTTGGCTTCCCATCCCGTTTTGTAAAGTCCCTTATAATGGGAATAAACGGTTTACAAAACGAATAACTAAATTAAATTCCCAGTTTCCTGGAATTTCTGCATTCTCACTCCTGAGGATGATCAAAGTACTGTATATTGATCTAAACGTAAACCGCAGACTTGATTTCAACATATTAGAGAGTTCTATTAACTATTAATTTAACTATATCTTGCAGGTCCTCAGCAAGATGCGAGTGCTGCACGAGAATTCATACTCAAGATGTTTGTAGAGTTGAATCCAGACAGTGACAAGATCATCTATTCCCATTTCACTTGTGCAACAGACACAGAAAATATTAGGTTTGTGTTTGCGGCAGTCAAGGACACCATCTTACAACTGAATCTGAAGGAATATAATTTGGTGTAGCCTGTTAACATGGATACAAGCCTTGTACACACATCAGCAGGACATCGGTTTTGACCGCTCTGTCTCTCCTGACAAATCAAGTGCTGTTAGTAGACGTACGTTTTTTTTGTGTACATGATTTCTGGGTTCCAGATATGACGTATCATAGGGATCTTCAGCCAATGTTGGACAATAAAGATTGATTATGATTATGATTATGATTATGAATGCAGTCTTTATTGATACCGTTACACCATCAGTTGCGGTTTAACCTTGCTGGCTAAGGCCAACATCAAAATTCCTGCATGTTTTTCCCAAATCGGTGGTGACTGAAAAAGGAAGTGGAAACGTTAAAAACATAAGCAGCGTGGAATTTGACTGTTTCATGTACACAAGCAATTTTGTAAGTTTTTGAAGAAGAGTATGTAAGCATGTAATGTGACTAGTTTGCCATACATATGACGAGACGAAAGTCAACCTTAATTCCAGTGTTGTTAACCATCAGAGCACAACCTGCTGCCGAAATGACAACGATTACGAGGCATATGCCCTTATACCGTATGTCTTAAAAATTTAAACCATTTAGTGTAATTTAATCATACGGATTGTGACTGAAAAGTTGATTTTGTTGTGGGTTTAAGCTATGTAGTTAACTACATTGGATATTTTAATACAGCCTGTGATACATACAATCTCATTTTCACCTCTTGTTGTAGAGAGACCACAAATATTCACAAGTATTGTGAATACCGGTGTGTGTAATACATTAACCCATGGATATTACATCATTTTGACTGGGTATATTCCGTTTCTTTTTCATTTTGTGTGTGTATTTTATTAACAAAACAAGTAAAATAATGTTAAAAGATTAATTTGGGCAATTCTAGTAGCATTTGTTGTTATATTATTGAGTTAATGAATGAATTAAAGGGTGGTGAATGCTAGTGTCTTACAAACTCTTAAATACCAATATCTATACTGATTTTATATTGAAAAAAAAAAGATATGTTTAGAATCCTATGTAGAAATTGTAATGACTAGTACAAGCGATATAGACTTGTGTCTGGTTAATTTATATTGTAAGTTTTGTGGTCTGTATTTCGTGGACGTGAACGTACCTGACTATTGTGAACACTTAGACTATTCTAGTTGGTTTATGATGACTGGCTAATACTAGGTTGACTTTTTAAGAAGACATACTCATTGAGATGCGACTATTTTAAAGGCGCGTTAATTTGAGATGGACAGTGATTGTTGTGACGTACAACTCACTGATTAACCAACCCGTCTGTATTAAGATGTTTTAGACAAAATACGACATTTACTTGATGAACGCATTGGACCAAATTTAATTTGGATGAAACATGCCATCGACGACTTCTTTTATTTGTAATTTTACTTATATGAAATTTTAATAATAATAAATAATAATTACTGTATATACAGTATGGGGTGACATAGTTATATATAAATTATATATCTATAGATGTATATGTATGCATATACATACACCCAGCACTTAGGCACTCAATTCAAAGGTTGTTGGAATAATACATAATTTTATATGGTGTGTCCCATTTTAATATTGAATGATGCAAAAATGAAACCCATCATTGTATCTTGTATCATCATTTCAATATTGCACATTGGAACAAGTTTTATTGAATACAACTTCTTAGTAGATAAATACTTGTAATTGTTAGGTAATTGTCTGTTATTGCCAAGGCCTTACTCAATACATACAATACTAAATTTGACACACATTGTGGCCATTATGCTCCTGTACACTACAAGTCCAAGTCTGGATACTTTTTATCTGTTTCTCTGATAGTAGATTGCAATTATGTTCTTGTATTCATTCTATTGCATGCTGTCTGGTATTTAAAAAAAAACCAATTTTAATGGGAAAGTAAAGACCCAGCAAATGTATAATCAATTTATGGCAATACCCATGAAATCTGAGCGAGTGTGCAAGGGGATATGTTAGCGTGCGTGTCTAAGTGCGAGTGAATCAGTGGGTGCAGATGGTATGTATGTATATGTATACATGTCTATATATTCATATTAGGATGGGGGTTCTGTTGCTTCTACTGTTAATATTTAATAAATCGCACCTAACTTTAGAAACTGTATTCAGTAGATTGTAAAAGCAACAGAGGCAACATTAATAAATTAAACAATTCCTTTGTTGTGGAAAATATAAAATTTAGAAGTTGTATTGTACTAACAATGTAGAGATAAACTTTAGGCAGATGTCTAGTGGTATCTGTCACCTGTTTATCTTATTGACATGACAGGTTTAATAGCAGTCCACTTTAAAATGTAGACTTGTATTGATTTTTTTTTTCTATTTTGTTAAAATTAATTTGCAATTTTATTCATAATATATGAAATTTGAATTATTTAGCTTATTAATGTGATATTTTAAAGGTGCTGTATTGTTGCATCTAATTGACTGAACATTTTACAATTGTTTAATGATTTTTACTGGTTTTTCAAACAAACCAGAATTTTAACTGTAATACGGAAGGAGCAATCGGTATAAATTAGAATGACTTGACTGGTCGGACAAGATGATGTCCACATTATGAGCAATACGTGATTGAATATTAGATTGTGCTGTTTTTTTTAATTGATCCACCTTGAATCAAATCTGGTGTTTAAACGATACACCCACCTGGTAATTTAGATGTCAGTATCTCACTTACATATTTTGTGCACTGATTGACTATTCAAAAAACACTTGTTCTTTTTTCATGTCATGTTATTATACCAATGTATGTTTACTACAGTTTGTAAGCTGTATTGTATTGGACAGTGAACGTCAAGACTGCGTTAGAGAGAGTGGACATATCGGCAAACATGTAGGATAACTACAATTTAGATAGTTGTTGATTTGTTTGATGGCTACATTATAGGGTGTTTTTTTTTTAATAGAATACAATTATTTTATTTTAATGTGCTGTTTAGCAGCTGGTTGTTGAGAATATGCATAGTGCAATGATATTCATAAATTGGCTGTTTCATGTACACGCCATACCTCTGTTGTGTATTGTATGTAGGCATGATTGGTACCACTCTTGTATACCTTGTTGTTTTAAGAAAACTGAGCTTAATGTGAACAATTGGTAAAGTGCATTTTTTTCTTCTTGTTGGGATATCCACATAAAACCGCGAACTCATTTGATGAATCGGAAATAAGCTAACTTTTTCAAAGTATCCATATCTTGTTTTTGATAGTGTACTACAATGGTAGTGTGTACACCTTTACATTGATGTATGTACCACATAGTATATGATGTATGGAAAAAGTACCTTGTATATGGTGTAGTAGATATTTCAGTTAAAGTACATTGGTTATTGTACACCACTATATTGGTACATGGGTACATTGGTAATTGTACACCACTATATGGTGGTGCTGTAAATACCATGGTTTGATATATTTCTAATGGTGGATACAGTGTAACCTTTTTTGTACATACTGCTCATTTGGTATTTCCACTTTTGGTGTGTTCCAAATATGTGTTGCTATGCCACAAGTAGAGCAACATATTGTGGTACATTACCTTAAATGGATTATTTGGTAATCATGGTCAATTAACAACAAAATTATCGTGATTTGTCGGTTGTTCAGTCAATACCATTAGAAGTTCAATAATGATAGTACACAATTTTTGGAACATCAGATTGCCAATCATTATACTAATCATCTTTATTACCCAACACCGTAAAATAGACAATACCCATAAACTTATGGGTTTCGCGCACATGCTGATGTGTATGCCAACCATCAGGACGTTGTCACTTTTTAACTCCTTTTTCCATTGCAATATATTCATACGCATTAGAGACTGACCCATTTCATCAAATGCATACCTAGTCTCGTTTTTCATTCGGCTATGATATTTTACTAATGGTTTAGTAGAGTGCATCATTTTGGGAGCTAGCTATGTACCAATCAAGTCTCATGCAATACACCACTATATTTTGTGTAAGCCAAAACCATGTATAAATCAACTTGATTGAAATTAACTGATAAGATAAGTTTAGAAAAACCAAACTGTTGATATAATATAACATGCTATTATGAGCTCATAATTTTCCTTTTGTAAAAGTTTAATTTGATGTGTAAACAATTAAGGTGCTACTTACCGGGCCAATATGTAAGTGAAAGAAGTGATTACTAAGATCTAAGTACAGCATTACATGCTACCAATGCCTTGCACTAACATAAGTGGTTTGTGGGTGCTCCTCTTTCATTAGTTGTATCAAATTGTTTTCATTTCTAATTTATTGGGGTTTATTTCACATTGCTGTATTTGTAAATTCCGGAAGTGTTTTTTGACCAATTTGTCGATATCGTTATTTTAAAACATTATTATATGTATTAATTGTATGGTGTTGTGAGGTTTACGAGGCTTCTTAGTTTTAAGCATTTTAAACCATGTAGCGATTGTTATGTCAATTTCCCACATGTCATTATTTTATTTACATTTTAACAATGATAGTATGATGGCAATAGTAAATGCATATAGTTGTTTTGTATCCTGTCTCTACCCAGTTTCATATTATTGGCATTTTATTTCAATTTGGTGAATAAATAAACAACGGGGAGGGGTGGTGATTGCGGACATTGGGACTACTCCTAATAAGCGATGTGCACTTAATTTAGTGACATACGCCGATGCCCAGTAACAAGACGCATCAGCCGGTGGCACGTACCATCCTATTGCCACGTTATTCGCAACGTGCGCTGGTATGTTGCGTGCTAGGCTGAGCGTAAACCGATCGTTAGTTGTGGATGCACTTAATCACGATTGGTGTAGGGAATGTCTGTAAGAGGGTAGCACTATAATGTTTGTTGTTCGCCATGTGTTGTTAACTCTGTACATACCTTGTGTAATTTAAATGGAATACATGTATTTCTCATTCGTTGTACAGATCAATGTGAGGCTATAGTATTCCAATAGATCTGATGAACATTTTCTCCTGTGTCATCTTTTGTTTTATTATTTGCTAATTGTTTTCAACATACATACACAAATGATAGCAAGTTGTACATCACTTTAAAATAAATGGTTATTATAAAGGCGTTGAAACTATACCATGGATTGAAATGACACTTTACACAAACTACATTTTTCTATTTCAAGCCTGCAGTTTGGCATACCTATATATTGCCCAGACCACTGATTGGCTCATTGTGCATTTGACTTGATTTACATATTACACAGCAAATAGTTGACACTGATTCAGGACAGCAGGTGCCTTCACCAATCCTGGAAAAAGCAACACATTGTTCAGTCTCCCAACAAATCTGGGTTCAATGATTTGGAAAGCATGTATCAGCAAACCTATTTTGCAATTATTTGAACAAATATGGCTTATAAATAGCAATATTTCTTCATGGTTTTGGCATCAGACGACGCGTACTACTGTATTCGACTCTTACACAGTTTCAATTAAATCCTGAAATAAGTTGATCAATGCGTGCTGGAAGAAGCTGTACCATCTCTTCGCATATATCTAGCTCTGCCTGCAAAAACAATGAAAGAATTGATAAACATGACAGTGATGAACAGCAACAATTTCAGAGTGAGTTCCCAACCTGGACCCAATGCAAGTAATTTGACCAATCACATGCGATATATTATTTGAACTCATTATTTTGCCTACCTCAACTAGTCTCTTTACATCAGGGTGCCTCTTGCAATAGTCAACAACTTCTTTGTATTGCATAACACTAAAACAAAGCAAATAAATAAATAAAATACCTATATTCAATCTGGCATGTGTTGCATCCAAAGGCAGTAATTACCTTTTTTTTATATTTTTGCTCAGTTCTGTCTGCACTATCAAACTTTATGTGGTGTGCCCATATATGGATACGATGATGTCAAATCACTACCATATTTAGGCACATTACATTTTGTTGTCAAACTAGTTTGATAGTGATAGCTTTATGACATCGGTGTCACACCTTTTCTTTTTACAACGAGAAAACCCATTTATAACCCATTTAGTGTATACTATTATGTGCATAACATGAGCATAGAATATCAGAACCTATTTCAGAATGAAAAAGAACTTTTCTTACCTGTGTCTAAGATTCTCCACTTTATTCCTAGGATCACCTATGAGTTTAGAATACCTTTAAAAAATGACATTTACAAATACATTACATTATCCATAAGGGTACAACTTTGAGCTTTATATTATGTGGTACTTATAACCCTTTCACATCGGCTAGCAAAACTCTTGTTCACACACACCAGGGCGCACAAAGCATACAAAACGTTGGTGTTGACGCCCGAGTGTGTGTGTACATTTTTGCTAGGCAATGTGAAAGGGTACTGATTACAAAATCAAAATATTATAACAGAAAATTATATGATAAAATAAGGTTTGAGGTACACCATGCCTATTACTCCGAAGATGGTTGTAGTCTAACAGCTGAAACATTGAGACGTAGTACTTCCTTCTGGATACACATGATGCACCACAAACTACTTTACTATGGTATTTAGTAGGGCTTTTAAAAAACTTAATAAGCCTACTTACAGCCTTCCCATACAAAAGTATGCAACCATTGCTGGTCTAACCACATCTTCTTCTAGAGTATCGGGCATTGTTTCATCAGGTTTACGCAAAGAATCTAAAACGGATTACAAAGTAAGAGTATACACCCACAATATATTTTATATTCACAATTTTTCAAACAAGCCATTATAAATCATATTTAATTACATTAAATATACAACTTACTTATAAATGCTTGGTATTGGCCAATTGAATTCATAATACTGAAAAACAAAGTTTAAACTATTTACTCAAAGCCTAGAATAAAACTCTAGTAAAACTAGGTTTGTTGCAATGTACACCATTATACTAAACATTTTGGTTATCATTCTACAATATATATGTTAGAATGATAATTACATTTTCAACTTTACTATATTTTTTATTGCTATGCAAATCTTCAAACATACAAAAAAATAATACATACAGCATATTGATCTTTTTAACGGCATGCTGACTGGCAGGAGGTGCCTCTTCTGCTATACTGATTTTGAAATCCACCATCTCACTATTAAAACAATTAAAATTAGAAGCATCAGTGTTAAAAACCCATAGTAATATAGATTGGCTATAGACTGAAATCCAATTAAATGTTATCGCAGTTAGAAAAATGATTCTTCATGGAGAGGGAGCCAACCAAAAAGATGGCGGCTGCAATGAATCAGTTGATACGCCCCTATGCAGTTGCTCACTATTACGCATGTGTTGAGGGTATCACTGTGAGAGGTATTCTTTACATTGTAACATACGTTACACAACTAAGCGTGTTGAGCATATAAACGCTAACACATTATACAAAAAATGCTAGACAAGAGTCTGCCCTCTAGCCAATCTATATGTAAACTCTTCGGTTAAACCGACTTTAGAATGAACCAAACCATCCAACCTCCTCTTCTAAAGATCTCTCTACACTGTCAAACCAGTTTGATGTACTCAAATATGGTAGTGATATGCCCAAATATGGTAGTGATATGACATCATCATGTCCATATATGGGCACATAACATTTTTTTGTCACATGAAGTTTGATAGTGTAGACAGAGCTTAAGATGCTTACCTATAAATTTCAGCACTTTCAAATATCAGTTGCCTACACAATAGCAGGAAATGTTGTGGATTTAATTGCTTGATAACATTCTGTAACATGTCTACTCTGCGTTTGTACATCTTACACTTTCGTTCTGGATCAAGCTCAAAGAAAGCTAATAATTTAAATAACGTACTGTGATCCTAAACAGAAATAATAATGTTAGATTGAGGCAAAATCTGACCAATCACATTTAGTAACAACTATTCAAATCTCTTCCCATTGGCCACTGTTGTTGTTGTTTACAAAAAATGATTTACATACTGTTATAAAACAAGCTTGACTAAAACTATTATTTTCAGTAATTTATTTTAATTATGAAAATAATTATTACTATATTGTTTGCTTACCTTGACAATTTCTATATTTTCTGAAACAAATCCATCAAATTCGTAAAATCTTTTTGATTCTCCTATCCACTTCTGTGCTGCTAAAAACACACATCTAGCCTAAAAACAAAATCAAACAAAAACAAATATAATTAAATATTTAAACATTAATTCAAGTCAATAAATGTTATGGCATAATGGTAAGAGGTATTGGATTAGCATGTGAGAAGCATGGGTTCGAGACTTGTCTGTGACATTTTTACATTATACTTTACCTCTTCAAATACTGTAACATATTGGTCAGTAACTTCACTTTCTAAAGACGTCAGTTCTAAGCTTTCAAACCTTTCATGTAGTTTTTTATTTTCATCAACATCATCATCATTTTCTTGTTTTTCTTTTCTGGTTTCATCAGCATTCTCAACGAGTAGTTTTTCTCTGGAAAATAATAGTGTGAAGTAATGGTTTATTTCATTCACACTCTACCATAATCATTAAACAAGTCATCTAACAACAGTGTGTACAAAAACATGAAGAGTGGGACACACCTGGAATCTTGAAGTAATGAGATGCAATATTTGGTCCAGCATCTGTACAAGTCAGCCTCACGATTGGCAATGTCTTCCAATCTTCTCTGCTCTTCATCTTCATCAGTCTTTTTCTCCCCTTTGTCTTTATTTAAAGAAAATATAAAGCTAGCACTTGCTAAAAGAAGAAAATATGTAATGTAGAAAAATATAAACACATATTCATAAGGATCTTAGTAAAAGTGTGTCATGCCTAGCTTATAAAATTTTTAGTAAGAGCTGATAATGGGCTATTGTATCGTTTTGGATTCGAGGTGGAGAAGGTGGCCAAGTGGGAAATTCTACCATGGAAAGTTGACAAAAGAACATATGTATTTTTCCGTGGTTACAAAATATATAACTTACCCAGACAATGCCTAGCTTGCGTATAGTTTGATTGGCAGATGTAATATTGTGAAAGGGTGGCGCAGTTCAAAGCCCATTCTAGAGGCTCGTACTGATCATACTTTAGCTGCCTTTGTAGTGTTATTTGGCAGTAACTTGCAGACTAAAAGGTAATACAAAGAACAATGTTATGAAAAGAAAATAAATGTGGTCAATGAATACATCTAGCCAGTTAATAAATATGGTCCTTTAAAGAGTTTGACCCTTAAAAAGGGTATTTTTTCACAGTAATTTACCTTGTGATTTTCGTTCTGAGCACCATATACCTGAGCTAGGTAATACAATGTGTGAGTGTATACTTTTTCAAACTCCTGCCATCTTTCGTGATCGCTTTTCTCCTCGCTATCCAACAGTCTAAAATTTAAAAAAACAAATATTTTGTTGAGATGAAATACAGAATTTCAGGAAATAAGAGTAACTGTAGATGATCTTACAACGAAGGACCATCATGAATTATCTCAATTGTTCTATGATACATGGTGATATAAAATAAAAATGTTTTTTGGGGAAACACTGATATACAATTATACCATACCAATAATTTAGTGAACTCACTCATGTATGTAAATAGGTGCTTTATCAACTTCATTTTTATATTTATTATACAAATCCTGTGCATTCTGCAAGAAAACAAAAATAATAACAATTTATTAATAACAAAATTGTGTGCATATTACAATAACTGAGGTGGCTACAGGAATTCCTCAATTTATCATTACATTGGCCTACCCACTTTATTTTCTGATAGAAGGTGTACAGTACATTCACATATCTACCTACTATTCAGAACCAAATTATTTTACTTTACAAATATGATTTACCAGTAAAATTTGCAAAGCTTTTTCATTGTCATTTCTTGTGTTCCAAAGTATTGCCATCTATGCATTGAGAAAAAAAAATTATCATAATCATTATATTTTAAGTAATAGTGGTAATAATAGACAATACAAAAAAGATACTGTGTTATTGTAATGTTATTAAATGTCATCATCAGGAAACATAAATGTGGGAACAAAAGGGAGAGATACATCTCCCTGGATGAACTGATGGCCTGCTCAACCAATGAATATTTTTAATCGATCCCAATTCTATAAAAAAATCCAATTATTTTAATTGTTGACATTTATTAATGTAAGATTTACTATACATAGGCAGACTCAAGGGAGTCTTGATTTTTTTTTGTGAATATTGTTTTTTTTTGTTGTTATTCAACATATATTAAACAAGAAATATTTCTTACAAAAAACGCTGCTCTACATTTTAAAATTAATCATTGTTATTTCTTCAGATATATTTATGATTAATTATCAAAAAGATGTCCTTTAATCACAACAATACATACAAATCAAAGATAGTACTTTAATTATGAATCACATGTCCATTAAAAAATGGTCAATTTTGAACTTTAATGTGCTGTGTGTGTGTGACCTCAACCCGTAGGCATGCAGCAGAATACCCTCTAGAGACAACGTGACTTCACGGTAGTACAAGTGAGAAAATTCTTCCACAATCTGTTGATTCGCGGCAACCAATCAAAGGACGAGAATCCAAAATCGTTCAACCGTGAGCCCTCTTAGACTCCCTTTTCCCAGACGTTTTTTGGGTCCAGCAGCTGGGATCTATAAATTATAGTCGAGTTTACAAAGTAGCAAAACTGTCGGCCTTAGATACTATAACTGCTGCACGCTATAGCTTCTGAATGAGTAGTCCTCATGGGACCATTAGGAGAACGAGCCCTATTTAGCGTGAGCTTTTGCCTCTGGCATCTTACTTGTTTATTTTTGCCTAAAGCCAGTCATTAATGTCTTAGGCAATTAATAAATCACGTAACACCTTGTTCATCTTCCAGGCTCAGCCTTCCTTGCTTCTGATTGGCTGCAATGCACAGCCTATTTTGGAATTGGTCACTCATTGTATTTAGAAACCACCATTATACCATGGGTAAATTTTTTGCACACAAAATTAAAGAATGCAAGTGGCCTTGTGGTTAGCAAGGTCAGTTCTAATCTAACAGCAGGGAGCCAAAGAATGAACTGTAGAGATGAGTTTAAAATAAAAATTTGTGTTTTGTGCACCCAGACTAAAATCGCTGGAAAAGCAAAAACTTTTGTTTTGAAATTAAAACTATATTTATAAACTATTTCATGTTCTTCAGCTGAGATCTCAAAATGATCTCTATGGATTTGCCACCCCTCTAATGTTAAATATATAGGCCTATAATAAATAGTACAGTAATACTATTTCAAATTATAAGCAAACAATTAAATACTGTATTTTATAATCATATTTTATATAATAGTTACTTTATGTCTCAATTATAAACCCCTTTTCTTGAGTATACCCCAATTGTATGCACATTTATGGAGGAAATATATATTTATGTTTTTCTCAATACATAATAGTTCAGTTTTTTTTTCACATTAATGTGACATTTGTTTGTCTAAGTTGTGTGAAGTAATGATACCAAAAATGTTAACTCTTAATTTGTAACTCCTGAATTGTAATCAATAGATTAGGTCTAAGTAAATATTAAAAAATGGTTGTTAATGTTACAGATGGAACATTTTTGTTATAGGCCAGGATATCATTATTTTAACGATTAACTAAAAAATCAGATACTGTAATTAATACACTGAATAAAATCTGTATGTGCATGTTATATATTTATTTTAATTTGAAAATTAACAATTGCCATGTAAACATATATTATGGGCCTAATTTGAATTAAATTTTATAGAGTATATATTCTTAAAAAATTCCTGTCCGTTAAAAAACAAGGCCAACAGCCATTAAGTCGCGTGCTACAATGCATAGTGATACCGGACCGACCGACAGACAGACCGACAGACCGACCGACATAGTGAACTACTGAACATGTGTAAAAATGTTGAAATGTTTAAAAACATTTATATTTTTTTAATTTACACGTGCGTAGCCTGTCACTTTTGACGTGCTCATATAACGTAATTTCTAGTTGAAAAGTAAGTCAAGAAAACAGAAATCGGGCAAAAAGAGTGCGCAATAACATTTAACGCGCAGTGCGCGCGCAAAAATCTGCGCACTCATGGCAATTTTGTAAACGCTTAAAATTGCCTGAAACGTACTCTTATTTCATCGAAAATAAATTTTGAAAATTTTAAGCGCGCGTACGCATGCGTTACATGCGCTACGCACGTAATTGTATTGCCATATAATGATTTATGCCCTGAAATTTATGAGTACCAAATTTTATTTAATTGTGATTCATGGTTGTGAAGATATGATTACAAACGTGATTTCGTTAAATCGTGCGTAGACCGCGTAATTTTTTATTGCGCACCGTGAAAACATAACCACATCGATTCCTGGCCATAAGGAATATACTGTGAAAAATTGACTTAGCTAGATTAAACTGATATCAAGATAAGGTCAGAAAGCGATAACATGCATAGTGATACCGGACCGACAGACAGACGGACCGACCGACCGACATAGTGAACTATAGAGTCGCGTGCACGCGACTAAAAATGTGAACCTGCATAATGCGATAAAGTATTGTTGGCACATATATTAAATCCCGTCACAGTATTATCTTGTATCCTTTAACATTTGGAATGAGTTGGTGCATGGTAAGATATAGGAATATGGATTATGAAGGGGATGAAAAAACGTGAAAAAGATAGCACAATTTCTCAAATAGGTATACCGTACGTACAATTTCTCAAAGAAGTAGCACAACTTTCGGAATGGATTGCACAATTTCTCAAAGAGGTAGCACAATTTCCCGAATGGTTAGCACAATTTCTCAAAGAGGGAGCACAATTTCTCAAATGGTTAGCACAATTTCTCAAAGAGGTAGCACAATTTCCCGAATGGTTAGCACAATGTCTCAAAGAGGTAGCACAATTTCCCAAATGGTTAGCACAATTTCTCAAAGAGGTAGCACAATTTCCCGAATGGTTAGCACAATTTCTCAAAGAGGTAGCACAATTTCCCGAATGGTTAGCACAATTTCTCAAAGAGGTAGCACAATTTCCCAAATGGTTAGCACAATTTCTCAAAGAGGTAGCACAATTTCCCGAAAGGATTGCATAATTTCTCAAAGAGGTAGCACAATTTCCGGAATGGTTAGCACAATTTCTCAAAGAGGTAGCACAATTTCCCGAATGGGTAGCACAATTTCTCAAAGAGGTAGCACAATTTCCCGAATGGGTAGCACAATTTCTCGAATGGTTAGCACAATTTCTCAAAGAGGTAGCACAATTTCCCGAATGGTTAGCACAATTTCTCAAAGAGGTAGCACAATTTCCCGAATGGGTAGCACAATTTCTCAAAGAGGTAGCACAATTTCCCGAATGGTTAGCACAATTATTTCTCAAAAAGGTAGCACAATTTCCTGAATGTTGCATATTGCACAATTTCTCAAAGAGGAGCACACTTTCTCAAATGTAGGTAGCACAATATTTCGTGATTGTATGACCACAATTGTACTGGGAAGGTTTTAAACTATATTTAAAAAAATCACAGTGTGCAGAGGTTAGAGGGGTTGGAGGCTTAGTGATTTGCTGGGGTTAGTATCAATGACCACATGAGTAATGTGAACTGGGGGTATGTTTTAACTGCATTTGAAAACCGTCATAAAGCCGGGGTGTGCAATAGAATTTGTACCAGGAAGTTTAACATTATAAGTTAAAAAATCCCCGAGTGCGGGTGTGTGTTGGGGAGGTGGGTGCATTTTAGGGCATCTGGATAATGAGTTATCAAATGATCGGGAATGTACTGTGAAGTTTTAAAACTACATAGGAAACCCGCCCGGGCGTGTATAATTGCTAGTCATCAATGTTTTAAAATACTAGAGTGCTAAAGTGAACATAATGTATGTAGGCCTATGTGCAGTTTTCTTAGAATAACATAAACAACTAAAATGAGGCATAATCCCTCTATTATAATATCGTATAACATCAACTTGTTATTACACAATAAAAAAGATTGTTATTTATATGGGTTTCGTTTATGTTTATTAACATTCATTCAATTACATTTTTTTAAATAAAAAGATTTATTTTTTAGATTTTTTAGTATTATTAATTAATTCATATATCTGGTCCTATATACTAATATAGCGCAAACACTTTTTGGGAAGCGTATGGGTACCACCCCCTACGGCTACATTATTTTATTTGAATTTCCCGCTCATATTCTCAAAAATTGTAGGCCTACCTATACCAGGGAGTTGTTATTAATAACAACTCCCTGCCTATACCTCAGCCCGAGTCTGATGTGATGGTGTACCTCTTGACATCCCTACCAAATCCCATCGCACCATCCCAGTTTATTTCAGAATCCATTTGTAGTAGGCTATGTATTTCATTGGTAAATTAATAAAATTAAAATTATTCAATTGTAATTGGTTGATCGCTTGACTACTCAATCTAAGGTTGAACTTTGTAGCTCCCCATACAATGTTGTTAAAATGTACAAAATCGAAAAGGAAACATGGAAATAAAGGCTTACTTAAATAATTATAAGGCGTGAAAAGGCTATTATATAAATATTCATTTATTTCATGAAATCAAACTATTACCTAATCATTAAAACATGCTGTAACTGAAACCTGATGCTGTCGGTGATTGGCTGTTGGCAAACAAAGTGGGCTTGGCCTCTTTTAGTACCCAGATACTTTCCTGCATGATTGATGGCCACTGTTCTGTTAATTACCCATCAACAAGACTGATCAGGGTCAAAACAATTACAGGCAATTATAGTACCCCGGGTTAGCCGGGGTACTAAAAGCTCACGTTAAATAGGGCTCGTTTTCCTAATGGTAGCTGGCTAGAGGAGCAGCGTGAAAAACAAATCCATCGAACAACAAAGCAAAGTTTTGGATAAATTGTTTTTTTAAACTTAGAAATAAAAGCAAGCAATATAATAACAACAAACTTTTAAGTGCTATACAGACCAACAAGAATGATTAAAAAAGGTGAAATTTTAGAAGTAACTTGAATTGAAAATAAATCCTGCAGATAATTTTGCACAGAACCAGAAACTGATTTGTAAACAAGAGTGGATATTTAATATAATCTTCCCAATTCCATTCAAGAGTCACCTTTAATTTCAAAACCATTTTAAAAACCCATCTTTTTAAGTTTTTGTAATTTAATCTGTTTTCTCTCCCATCTCAATTTTTATTTCAAGCGCTTTTGGAAAATCTGCTGATTGTTAAAAGTGCTATATAATTCGACAACATTAACATTACAAACATGTTAATGATTGGAAGGGAGAAATAAAGATTAAGAAGAATGATCGGTTAACTTAATTCAAAATAAGTCAGCCTTGTAAATTACCAATCAGAATTTAAGTCTCATTCACACGCACTGATTGTATTCACCCTCATCCCCTTTCATATCTAGACAAAGTTTCCAGTCAAAAGGGACCGGGAAGAGCTCTACTATGGTTATCATACTATGTACCTGATTCAAGGTGTTCAGAAGCAATGAAACAAACTGATAACTCAGGTGCTTGTCTTGCAGCATTTTCTCAACCTTCTTCAAATGTTCTTCACCAGTTGACACCTCTGTGGTGTCAATATAATTGACAGCCAGTTGGTATTCCAACAAGGCTTCACATGCAAGTACATCTATAACAAATAACATGAACAAGAGAATGATTATCAATTGATGAGTATTGAGCTAAAAAACCAAGCTACACTATCAAACTTTGTGACAAAAATGTGATGGGCCTATATATATGGACATGATGATGTCATATTACTACCATATTTGGGTATATAATTACCATATTTGGGAACATCACACTATATTGATAGTGTAGAGCTGACTAAACAGAGTTTAAACCTTTGCTTGATAGCATTACATTATCATTGGACAGATATTTAGATATTTTGAATCTCAGACTAATGCACTTTTTTATTGGACGAATACTACATATGACACAGCAACAATTGTTTACATATTTGTTATGCATGATGTTACCTTCTGAGAAATCCTGTTGTTCTTGTTCTGAAAATTCACTCAGACTTTTCTTGAGTTCAGCCAGAACCTCACGAGCCTTGTACTTTGATTTGAATGGCTCTGTTTCCGGGTCATGCTGTGAAAGCTGTATGTAGAAATGTCAAACATAATATGGTTAGGCCTAATAATTGTGTATACTCTCTATTTTTGTAATGCCCATTTTGTTCCTCAATACGTTCCTTTCATTGCGTTCACTCCTCTGACAAATCATTGCGATCTATTCCCCGTTTTCGAACCAAAACTTACAGTGTTGCATCCTCTCTTTGGAACAAAATCCCTCTTTTTGTAAAACTTTTACCTACTTTTGACTCATTTATTATTAAGATTAATTAAAAAACTCATTTATTTAGAAAATTTCAGGATACAATTACATCATTATACTCTGGGGCTAAAGACACATTTAACAATTAACTAAGCTCAATTTTAATTTATATTCATGCTGTATTCTGTTGCATAAGTAGCAGTACTATTCGATGCCACCTTACAACATTTAGGCCTACGCACTGGTAAAATGGACCCGGGAGACAATGGTGTTTCGACAGGCGAGCTCGCCATCGACTAACCTCTTCGGATAGGTGCCTAGCTTCCAAGTACTGTTTACATCCGCTTGCCAATCGAAACTGATCGAAAGTTGACATTATTTATTACACTAACATATAAACAACATGAAGAAATTATTTTTAACAAAATCGTAAACGTGATTAGGTCTCAAAATTCTAAATTAAAAGTTAGGGTTATTTGTTATGGAATGGATGACTGATTTAGAGTTTATACAACCTGAAATGACTATAGGCCCGGTTCAAAATTTTCTATTGGCACGACTGCCGTATTGGTGTGGCGGGAAAGACGTGCGATGTGCGCGCGTGATTGATGGAGTTTTCGATGTATTTTTTTTATATACACCAGGGTGACAGTTACCATGTTCATTTGTAAACAGTGTTTCAAATATTATACAGATTGCGTTTTTAAATATTTGATGTATTTTCCTCCAAAACATGAAAAATGAATATTAATAAAATCAGTTTTTGATGCGTTGAAAGGCTATTTTGCTGTTTTAATAAAGTTATTCGCTTCCGTAGACAAACAGGAATGAAAAATAATGATTTCACTTCCAGGTAGGATAAATATCTGATAGGCCTATCATGATCCAATATCTGACATTAAAATTGCATATTCAACAAAAAATGTTAAAACATTATTTATCAGATAATATCTTTAATATTAAATATCTTACACTAAAAAAAAAGTGAATACTGTAATATGAATGAACTGCTAAATTTAATTTGTGTAAAAGTTGTCTTTTTTTTACAGACATTTGGCTTCACATCCTATAAATAATAATACAAATAAACAATAAGATGTACTCTTATTTCGGCGATCACGAACATTTTTATTAAATATCAATCTTGCTGAACTTTTTGCTGATACACATCAATTCATTAATATGGAAAAAAATATTTTGAAAATACGAAAAATTAAAGATCCACCAACTAAATTGTATTAAGCACCTAACAAATCAGAACTTTTAAGGTTTTGATTGAATGTATCATAGCAACGTGTACCACGTGATCAATCAATTAGCAAAGTAAAAACTGTCATGGCGGTGTGTTTTGTCAACATAATCGGTTTTCTAATTGTTGTAATGAATTATTAATGACTCGACTTTATTCATTTAACTCATAATATTATTTACAGGTAGGATACTGTTTTCTGAAGGTTCTATAATGAAAGCTTTAAGCAGCCTTATAATATACTAGGCCTAGGCTAACTAAAATCTAGTCACAAGCTAGCTAGTAGGGCCCAGGCTAGCCTATTATTATTATTATTATTATTAGGAGGCTAGGCCTAGCTAGGCTAGGGCAGCAGGCGGATCCCGGGCCGGCCTACCCATTCGCTAGCCTAGGCCCAGGTAGGCCTATATAATATTGGCCTAGACCCTAGGCCACCGGGTTAGGCATAGGCCTAGATTTATAATAAATGTTTAGAACAAAACAAAAATAAAATATTTATAATATTAATTGTTTACCAAAATAACTGCTGCTGTTCTGTTCTACATTTTTCTGTCCTTTTCTTTATTATTTGTGTTTAGATTTAAAGCAATTAAAATATGGATACCTTGAACACTCCGTTTTGTGGGTCCATGTCTCTTTTGGACCGTGGAGATGCACCAGCTCAGATTGTAATTGATAAAACAACTCGATCAATGGCAAAACGTCGAGCAGAAGAGACACAATATGAACTTAATAAAATACACAATAGAGTTGATATGGTAAGAAGGAAAAAAATCATTGAATATTGTGGAGTGGTGGTGATACAAATTTTTTTAATGCATTTTTACAATTATCAACTTATAATTTATGTTATAGAGACACTACTATAATCATTTTTTTTTTTAGATTTTAAGTTATAACTTAGTAAAGATAAGATTTATTGAACCCATTTTTCCATTAATTAATAAGAAACATAATGTTTGGATCTTAATAGATACTAATTGGCCTATTGACAATAATCAACACCATGCTTATATTTAGATGTCTTTTTACACTAAACATTGGTTACAAATTAATCTTTGCTTTTTATTTTTAGACCATGGCTGCATTTGAACTGAATGAAAAACTTATGGAAGAAAATAAAGCTACATATTTTGTTCCTGATTTGGTAAGATATTAAAGCTCAATGATGTAATGCTCTTTTCACTAAAAGTTGTAATTGATGTCCATACCTTTAGTTTATAATTGCTGCGTCACACTTTATTGCTTGTCAGATCCTAAAGGTCATGGTTTGTCTACAAAACGTTGGCCTAAAACAACCTAGGCAAAGTGTACAGCTTTTATTCTCTGTGGATGAAATCAATTATTGAAGGCCATCAAAATGGTGTTATGCTATAGATCTGCTTGCAGTACTCACTTGCATTTTGGAAATTTCTCATTTTAAATATGTTATGCTTTATTTTCATTTAATTTTCTTTAAAATTGATTGATTTTTTAATAGATTGAGTTGGAGAGGATAATAAGTGACACTATTCAAAAGAAAAAGTATCAGCAACAAGTCATGGTGTTTGTTGTAGGTTTTGAGAGCAATGCTACTGCTAGGGTGAAGCTTCTCACCCAGATCAATGAGGTTTATATTCTACAGTCCCCTTTCAATTTATGAACACTATTACCACTAGGAACTAGATTCATCAAATCTTTCTATTCATTTAATTTAATCATTGTATTTCTAAAAATAAATTTAACAGAAAGACTTGCATCTGTCTGTCTTGAAACTGTTACAAAATATACAAACGTCATCTTAGTTGCGCATATACTGTTAAGCTATCTTTCCAAGAGCAGGAACCGTTGTTTAAGTTTGACTAGGCCAGGTGAATGGCCTGACAATATAGGATTGTTTTTTAATCTTACCACCGCAAGTCCTGTTAATCATCTTCTTAGCTGCGAATGTATCGTTGAGTTGTCCCAGAGCAGGACACCTAGGCCTAGTGAATAGCTTGATAATGTAATGCAGAATATCCCCATCCTATGCAAGTCCTTCTGTTTAATTTGTCCATGGTAGATTGTATTTATTTAAAAAAACAATAAAATCCTGACCCAATTATCTTTGTAAACCATAGTTTTTCAATACACACTCATCAAACTTAGAAGAAGAGTTCAATGCTCCCCCACAAGAGTTTGAATTAGAAGAGCTATCAAGCAAAGTGCAAGATGCTTTGGAAACAGCAGATACAGCTTCCAAACGTCTTCAAGAAATCAACCAGGAGATGGTCCGTTACGTGGTGGCTATGGGAGGTGGAAAGGCTGCTTCAAAGTGAGTCAACCTAGTTTATTTTAATTGTTGTCAACTGTTATATTTTATGTGATTGTATTGTTCTGCTGTTCCCCTATGATCAGCTTCAGCTGGATGGACCACTCTCGTTAAATTGTTGAAATAAATAAATGTTATATGGTAATATAAATATTTGTTTTAAATGTAAAAGACAAATAGGAACATTCACTTTACAGATAAACAAGTTCAAGTTCAAAAAACATTTATTTATTCAACAATGGCATTATACAATAATATAATTATAGGAACATTCACATAAATGAAAACATAGTAATAAGCCATCATTTGGGGTCTTCTCTAGAAGAAAACAAGTTTCTTGTCTCGAGAAAGACCCCAGAAACAATACACATACATTTAAACTAATACAATTTACTACATAAAATAATAAATAAAAACGATGAAATAAAAATAGATACTTTCAGTGTACTACAATCATAATAATATTAAAATTAGTATAAAGAAATAAGATATTTTTTTAAATTTTTACGAAAAGTATAAAGAGATTTAAAATGCTTTAGTTTATCATCAAGATCATTCCAGATTCGCGGTCCTGAAACAGAAACAAAATATTCGGAAATTTTCAGTCTAAAAGGAGGTACATCAAGATGCTGAAATTTATTGTCGATACGTAAATAGTACTTGTTACACTATGGTTTCAATAAAAAAATTTATTTGTTAGGAGCAAGAAAAAATTGGAAAAGGCACTTCTTCAGGCCAAAGAAGACATAATGAGTTTAACAGATAAGCTACTGGGAGCTCAAACTGGTAAGTATTTTAAAGATTGCTAAAAAAAATAGCTAAAACCAAAATATGGTGTGGTATTATACAGTGGCAATCTTGAACTCATTTCTATTTCTATCACAATTATTGAATATTTTAGATTATTAGCAATATTGTGCTATGATTTAATTAAGTATTTATGTGTTTTATGCGATATAGAAATTGAAGATAAGGAAGATCAAATGACCAAATTATATCGTCAGATTGATGTGAAAACCTTGGAAATTCAACGTTTGAAACATGCTTCTGAGATGGCTAAGGTAGGCTCTTTTTGGCCTCCATTCTCGTAAATTTACTAATAAAGATTTTTAGTTTAAAACTTGCACTGATGAAGGTGTTGCTTGAAAATATTTCTGGCTGTTTTACTTTATCAGTTTGATTTAGCTTTTTACTTATTTTATTTTGTATCTTCATTAAGATCCAGCCACTGATGCCCACAGGATTGTTATTTTTCCAGTAATTTGCATTTGGATTTAGTTTTCTTATATCAAACTGCCTTTTAATATTTTGAAAATGTTTCTTTTATACATGTATAAAATTGTTTATTTCTTAGTTATTATTTTCAATAATCTTTTTAGAAAAACTTAACTGAAGTTGATGTACTAAAAGAGGAAGTAAAAGATAAAGAAGATGAGATTGTTTTGTTGCAACGTCAAATTTCTGATCTTCAATTATCATTACAACAAGTTGAACATACAAGGGAACACACAATAGCTAAATTAAAAGCAACCAATGAACAACAAGAGGTAAGATATGTATGATTTATTATTTTAATATAAGGTGACTGCTAAATTGTAACTTTATTTGAAATAATCTGGTAGGATATAGACTAGCTCAAAATATAAAAAAACTAAATATCATAAGATAAGATAAGATAAGATAACTTTTATTGATCCTCAAAAAGGAAATTCATTGCTCGTCACAATAACAAGAAAACACAATAAAAATAAATATAGCATAAAACCATTCATATAAAAACATCAAAAAATACAAGATAAAATTATCTTCTTGACTTTCTGTTGTACTGGATGATACCGGAGGGAATAAAGGATTTGGCATATCGATTTGTTTTCACACTAAGGAGCCTCAATCTACCACTTGGATTAAGTTGGTCTATGATCACTTTGTGGAGAGGATGAGAGGCATCCGACTCAATGCGTTCAAAATCTTTCTGGAGGTGTTCTAGGTGCACATCGGTAATGGAAGGCAGTTCCAGACCAATCATTTTACCAGCCCGACGGATGAAAGTTTCAAGGCGTCCTTTATTCCCTCCGGTAACATTACCAGCCCAACAGGAGAGGCAGTACGTCCAAACACTACATATAACGGAACTATAGAACGAAAGTAACATCAAATCACAGGAGTTAAATTTATATAAAGTTCTCATACAATACATTCTGGGATTTAATTTTTTGCTGATGAAGTCTATATGGTCTCCCCAATTCAGTTTATCATTGAAAACAATACCTAGATACTTGTACTGGTCAACAATTTCAATTTCTTTACCTTTGATAGTGATTGGTTGAAAATTAAATTTATGTTTAGTCCTAAAATCAATGATCATCTCCTTTGTTTTAGATGCATTTATTTGGAGATAATTATCGTCACAAAATTTAACAAATCTTTGTATTTCGCTACGATAATGTTCATCATTGTTAAACTATGAGACCAATAGTACAAGTGTCATCAGCGAATTTAACAACGGGGCAAAGCTCATCATTTAAAGATCTGTAATCGGCCGTATACAAGGAATATAATTTAGGTGCGTTGACAGTACCCTGAGGAACACCGGTGTCAGAGGTTACGATTTCTGACTTAACACCATTCATATTAACAAATTGTTTTCTATCACAAATGAAATTTAAAACTAAACGAACAATCATATATTAAAAGTGTACATGGTCAATTATTGTTTATAGTTTAAAGAAGAAAAATTGACATGAATGATGTTCTTTATCACCTCTATTCAAAACGTTTGTGTATTACTTAAACTAAAGCTCTGTCTACAATATCAAACTTTATGTGACAAGAATTGCGATGTGCCCATATATGGAGATAATGTCATATCAGTACCATATTTGGGCATATCACACTTTTTTTTCAAATTAGTTTGATAGTATGGACAGAACTTAACTCTATGTAGTTCAGTCGTTGCAAGTTAATTATTTCTTATTTTGATAATTTAAATGTTTTATTGCTTATATTAGTGTTTCATTATTGAAGACATTATTTATATATTTTATCTTAATTTGTCCATTTACTTCTCTTCAACCTCTGCATTCTTAACAGTCAAAACACCAAGTAGGTTCTACTATTTTTACCATTCTCTGTTATTGCAGTGTACACAAATAATTAATTATGTATAATTGCTGTTGATTGGCGTCTTTATTTTATACTCGTCAAATGCATTGTATTTATTCTTTAAACTATCTAAACAACTATGATACTCAACCAATATTTTGTACATATTTTATTTGAGAATCAGAAATGTTTGTGCTTTAAACATGTTATTTTTATTATTTATCTGTTTAATTCATAGCTAATTTTGTTCACAGCACATCTAAGTACTAACAGATTGTTTTTGCTATTAATTTTAGTGCATGTGATGAGCTTATGATCACATTTATTTATTGAACTGAGCCCTCTATCATGCAACAGATGATAGTCATGTTCACATTGTCACGAAGTATTGATTTCTTTAATCTGCTACTGTATCAACTTCTAGCCCTATTGTTTTCTTAACCTGATTATGTTGACTTTTTAAAGCTAATTCTATTGATTTGTCATTTGTTTTTTTCTTTACATAAACAGCATCTTCATTTAAACGTTGTTATTGGTTATGAACTGCTAGGAGACAAAACCGTTACAATAACCTCCCTTGACATTCCTATAAAGTTAACAGCTTTCTATTTTATACCAGTTCTACCATTTTGTAATCTAAAATCTTTAATGTAATTGAATAGATTTTTAAATGGCATTAGATATTTTTATCAAAGGCAATGGACAGACTGGTGAGTTTATTTTTGTATTTACATTGGTGGTTTTATTTTTCAGTTGGCAATTAACAAACTTGAAAATAAATTTTCTGGTTCCCAAGTGGTATTTGAGGATACAAGAAAAGGTGATAATTTGTATATTATTATATTAACATTTCTTTAATTGTTTATCTTTTGTTTTCAAATTAATTTCAATCAATTATTTTGTATATATACATTTACAAACAATTCAAGATTCTGTAAGAATTATTTATAGTAAAGTATCTTTGCATAAGTTTCATTGCAAACAATACATAGTGCTTTTTTTTCTCTTTCCTGTTACGATTCTATAAGAATCTTTTCTGTAATTCTTTAACACCCCTTTTTTAAGTATCTTAGCATAATTTCTATTGTTTTATTGTAGGTCTACAGAAGCAACATGATCTTGAAATTGCTAAACTTAACAAGGAACATGAAGAAGAAGTAGAAAAAATAAAGCAAGAATACACAGAAAAACTAGACCAGATTGAGGTCAGTATCATTATTATTGGTTTATTTCTTTTTATATAAAAATTAAATTTATAAACGAAAAAACTCTTTAATTTAAAGAGGTCTTAAACAAATAAATGTTAAAGGTGTTAAGGAATATTATTGGAAAAAAAATATAAAAATGTGCTACTTCAATGTTAACACTTTATAGAGCACAAGAAACATATAAAATTTAAGGGGAAAAAGTAGATTAATTAGCAATATTAAAAGTAATATTATTAACAGTGAATGTTAATTTTAACTTAACCAAGGAGGAGCATAACGGCTCTGGTATTTCAAAGGCATCTTCCTCGACTTCTTCTATGCCTTCGTCTCCAACGTTATCGTCTTCATCATCATCTTCGTCTTCTTCTCGTCGCTCTTCCACGTCATCGGGGGTAAGGCCATGTGACCCACTGCATGGAACCCAACCTTATGTGCAAATAGCAGTCTCCCTGTAAAATGTTTAATATATTATGTTGTAGATGCTTCTCATGGTTATTTTTTTTTTGCAAGCTGTAATTATTATTTTGCATGCCTGATTGATCGGTATAATTTTGTTACTTTTAATGCTTTATTTTGTATTCTATTTTTTATTGTGCTATGCTTATCCATAGAGCTAGTTTTCCCAATAATTGCTATAATGTTTTTACTTTTATAAAGTTACTACTGTACGTTGTTTTTAAACACTGTTTTGTCTTTTTCAGTGTATAAATGATTAGTATAAATGTACAGTGTGCCTGTTATATATTTTTGTTTTGATAATGATATAGTTGTTTAATTGTAGGAATGTTTGCAAGTAAATGTACAGTTTTTGTAATCATTTTTTTTGTATGCTTATATGAACGTAAAATTTTCATTCTTATCAATTAAATCTTGTTTAAATGTTGGCAATGGCTATGTTTTTTAACTACCTCAATTGTTGTTATCTGTCTTTCCCTGTAAATTATACTCCAGTAAGTCAGTATGTTTTTTATTCTGTTTTAAGTCTAATAATTGATGTTTTCTAGGAGAATTCTGTAAACCGAGTGAGGAGCTGGGCGTCCGACTCTGATGATGAACAAGATTCATTAGGAGTCAGCAGGCAGTCTACTAACATTAGTCAAAAACGCAGTTCTAATTTGAGAAAAAAGGTAATCATTACTTATTAAAGTTTTTTATGTTTTTGGGGAAAAATTAATACATCGTGAACTACAATAATTTCAAAAGTATTATGTAATTTTAATATTTAATTTGTTAACTATAATGATTGATTTAAAATTGGTTTAATTTTTTAGGAATCAACATTTGGTTCATCATCAATCAAAAAGGTAAATGAATATACAGTCCAACCCTTATTAAGTTGAGTGAACATTTTCAGGGCCCAATAAAGTGGGACTGTCACTTGAATAGGAGAAGGCCCTAGTGTAAAAACACTTTTTTTTTCACGTTCAGTTCGTGGGGAACTGTCCCCTAAATAGGAGTTATAGAGGTAGAGTTTATACTGTACTGGGATTATGAATTTAATAATTAAAGAAGTAGCGATAAAAGTGTCTTTTGATAAAAAATACTTACTGTATACATATTATTGTTACAATTTTTGCAGGTTTCTCTTAAAACATCAGCACCTTCAACACCTAAAGAAGGGTCATTAAAATCAGTGCAAACAAAAGGTATTGTCATTTTAATGTATTTTTATTTATTTTGTCAGGTGTATTTGTAGTATATTTTCACAATACATTTTTAACATGATCTACAGTACAAAATCCACCACTGCACATTACATGTACTACACATTATTGAATATATTACCACTAGCTTTTTACAGTCCTGTATAAAGTATTAAAAAAAGAAATTATCTGATATTTCTTTTTAATTCATCTTTGTTAGACTTAGATGGTAGCAAGTCATCAACGCCTAGAAAGGTTTCAAGAACCAAGTCTAACTTAGAGCCTGTAAGTGAAATACCATTTGAAGACAAATTTGCATTGGAAGATGAGCAGAAGTGGGTACAAGTACCACCTGAGCAATTATCATCAGCCTTTAAGCATTACAGAGGAGAGGTAAGATATGGCATAATAGTAAGATGCTCACCTTCCATTCGTAAGGGCAACGGTTCAAATCCGAATGATTGACTTTTGTGACATACAAACTCTTCTGAGACTTTTTATGAATCAAATTTGGATTTTGAGTTAATATGCCTTTTATGTATGGATGTTGCTGTATGTGAAGGGATCACTACCTATCTGTAAAGTAGTGAAATATGTAAACAAATTATAAATACTCTACATAATGAGTTTATTCAATTCTAGCCTGGTCTAAATTATCTTACAGAGTTTAATGGTAATACGTGGACTGTCAAATGAATTGAAAACTGTTAAAGAAGAACACCATACCAGAGTTAAAAAGCTACGATCGCAGTTGATTGATAGGCAGCAAAAATGGGATTCTGTAAGTAAAACATGTCATTGTCTCTAATCTTTAATAGTTAATTTGAATGTCTGTAAAATCAGAATTTGCAATTGTCTTTAAAAAAATAATTTCTTTTTTCTTTTTAATAACTCTATACTTTTACCATTTAAAATTATGCATTTGTAATTATTGTAATTAAATATATATTTTTAAAAGGAACGTCAAGTGTTGACAGTGCAGGTAGAACAAGCTCAGAAATTACAGAATGACGCAGAGAAGGAAGCTGACGGAGCTATGGCGCAACTTGAAGATATTGTTAATGAACAAGCAAAACTTGTAAGTGCCAAGTCTGTACATACTCAATCGTGCCCATTGTCTTTTAAGCTCTGTCTACACTATCAAGCAAGTTTGACAAATAAGTGTGATGTGCCCAAATATGTAGTGTTGTGACATCATTGTGACCATATATGGGCACATTAACATTTGTTGTCACATAAAGTTGGATAGTGTAGACAGAGCTTTAAACATAATTAATTCTAAACAAAAACTGCTAAGAAATATAAACCACAAATGTAGTCTTTATTTAGATAAAAAAAAACATATCAATTTTTATAGTGTTATGTATGAACAAATTTTGTTTCAAAGATATTTTTAATTCAACCAATAATATTTAAATAACAATCTATATTATTTTTTTTCTGTTAGTAATTATTATAATATAGGATTATAAAGTTATTTGTATAAGCTAAGGTAGGAAATAACATTAAACAAACACAATGAGGATTGCTTGGTTAAACTCAAGTGATGTAATTATGTACTTTGATTTCAAATGTGGAGATGTAATTAATGAAATTTGTTTCATTAGGTTGAATTTGCAGAGATATCAGAAGCAGGAGAAGTGACATTAACTGTTCGTAAAGGAGAAATGTCATCAACATATGTTCAGACAGATCCTAATGTTGACGAAAAAAGTGACAAGATAAAGGTACAGATTATCTACTTTAGGGGATTTTAAATGTAGTACTAAATACGGTGATGCACTAGAGTGTGATACATATCCACACATGTGTATATGCTAATTGATATTGTGATAGTTTTGGCAACTACCACAAGTTCGGAATTTGACATGATAGCAAAGAAGTTTATTACGCGTTTTGGTCTTTGCTGTTGTGCCATTTCATCAAACCTAATGATTTTTTTGCAGTTCCTATCAAATACTATACATTTGCTCTTTCATCCAACTAAATATTTAGTTTGTTCATTCAGTTTCATTCATTCATCATTCCACATTTACAGCAGGTTGAAGATGGCACTGAAGCTTCAGCAGACAGTATATCAATCCAGTTGAATTCCAGAGAAGTAACTGCTGTTGATTCCATTCCTGTAAGTATTTCATACATATATCACCTTATCTTATCTTCTTGCCATTCTAAAATGTGTTCTCAACTCTGTATTAGGTTCTTCAGTACAACTATTTCCAGCTTCGGTCAATCCTTTACTCATACATTTTAATCAATGCGTTTTACCACTCAAGACATGCCATATTAAAGTGGTGCCATGTAAAGGGTAGACTTGTATTGACTTTTTTTTTCTATACCTTAATATTATCACTATACAATATTACGTTTTCACAGTATATTTATTTGTGTCCTTTGTTTTTTTTACTTAATATTGTACTGTAAAATGTAAACACTTCACTTTTGTCTGTAAAATTCTTTTAGCGTCACCATCCTCTATACAATCTCCTTACGAGTGATTTAGACATATCAGACTTCCTCCTTAAGAAATTATTCAAGGAATATGTCGATGTTGACACTCAAACTGAACCGCTTATTGTTAATGATGCGGTGAGCTATCCAGAAAAAGAAGTTGAACAGTTTGATCAAATATCTCAAGCACACAGTGAAGTCATTAGCCCTCATTTCTCTGTGTCAATGTCACATGATAATGATCAACAAACTGCGGCATTGTGGGTAAGAAGTGCATCTACAATTGTTGCTGCTGCATCTTTACTAATTTAAAGTATATTGGACCTAATATAATGCTGATTATTTGGACTTTAAATAACACAAATAGTTATTAAAGTGGAACAGCAATGCATGGATAACTGTGTGGGTTGCTTCTAGCGCAATAAATTGATGCATTGTGGGTAAGAGATGCATCTTGGATGGGTTGAAATGTATTAACTAATTCAAACTATACAAATAACTAACATGAATGCAGTTAATCTGAGGTTTGCTTTTAAGTTTTTCAGCATCATTACATAACATTTATTAAGTAAGTTATTTTGCTAGGAACAAAGCTTCTCCTATGCTCGTAGTACATGACCCATTCATTGTCAAACATTTTTGCGTAACAAAACATTTTGATAAACAACATTTTGTCTAATATATTTGTTTTTTTATGGGTTGCTTTTGTGAAAATCAACAAACTCTAGCATTGCAGAAACCACAGAATGTTGAGTATGAACTGCACCAATAAGATAAACCTAGAAAGTAGTTTTTATTTTAATGAATATCAAGACATTTTTGTAATGCATTTTGTGTCATCAATAGACACATTTCTCGCTCGCGACCAATCAGAAATAGTGGGTATAGATTTGTAAACAAACCGAACACCTCTCGCCTAGTGCGTGTTGAAGCATAGCGAAATGGCGACTGCCGAGTGCTTTTGTTGCAAGGTGCATCATAAATGTTGTATATGTTGGATAAATCGTGAATTTAACTACACAAAATCACTGAATAATATTCCTGTTTTTAATTTTCAAACACTTGCTGAGTGGTTTGCGTCGGCTCCGAAGGATAGTGGCGCAAAATCTTGGAAATTGTTCAAGGAAAGGTACGTCCACGACGTGCTCGGGTCTCTCCGCCCGCCCGGTGGCGTTGCCTGATGCGATACTTCGTCTACTAGGCCTAGGAGGCTTGGGTGTCTGTTTAAGCGCCGAAGAACATCACATAATACATGGAAGATGCAATAGGAGCATGAAGAAGAATGAAAGATAATAATTAATATATTTACGCAACATTTGTAAATAAAATCAACAGTTAACATGTATTAAATGCACCGTAATATATATGTATTATGTGTCAAACCAAAAATGACAATACATAAATAAAGTCGATGATTCCGAACCAAATGCCCAAATAATTCTACAGTGAATATAAAACATAAGTTTAGAAAATAAATAACATCCTTACCATGCCATTCCATCAAAAGGCTAGTTTTGACGATTGCTTTTTAAGATGATCATCTCTCAGTTCTCCCATGCTTTAACATACCTCTCGCTGTGTTTGTTTACCATTGTATACCCACTAAAAGGTCAAACTGACGGTGACCTCGCGAGCGCGAAACGTGTCTATTGTAATTAATAGAAGTATTACTGTTTTTATAACATTTGTTTCTCTCCGATTTATTTCCTATATGCCAATCCATCAGAGTTGTAACAAGTAAGCCGCCACAAACTGTATGTCTACATACTACTTAGCTTTATATCTCATAACAGGTCAAGGAAATCAACAACAAATAATAGTAATTAATTTTTTTAAATGAAAAATAGTGAAAATGAGCCTGATCTACTGTAATAGTGCATGTTGTTTATATAGAATGTTTATTAAGTTAATATGTTTGGTTTAAAGTAAGCTATTAATGTTATAAATATGCCTAATTATTTGTGTTTATAATGTGTTTTTATGCATGGTGCATTGAAGGGTATTAATTAAAGCTATGTTGGTAATAAGAATATAAAAATGGTTTTGGGGTTTTCTAACATACTAATGCATGAAATACTAAAAATGTTCCTTTACAGTTCATGTTTTTAATTGTTGGCTTTTGCCTTATATTACTATAAAAGCCGGTTTCCGTCAAATTAAAGATCTCTCAAACTATAGACCATGTGATCTACAGTGTGGTTTAATATCACTTCTCTCTGCAATTGATATTTAATTTAAAAGAGGACCGGTTGGTAAGTTGGGCTTTAGTTAGGTGGCAGCAAAGCAGGCTGGTGGTGGGTCAATGTAGCAATTAATTAGTTTTTCTGTTTAAATAAACTAAATGTTATTCTTTTTTAAGGTTTCCAACTTAGCAACTGGCAATGCTTCCGAGTATGAGAGTGAACGTCCATTTTCTGCCAGTAGCCAAAGATCAATGTATGAAAAATACAAAGCAGAATTGGAACAACGCAAAGCAGACATAGTAGAGCGTAGATCCAAAGGAACATCAATGCATGGCTCGTTACTGAGTGCTAGTCGACCGGTTACAGCTACAACTAACACTACTATTCCAGGAATGCTTGAAAATGAAGGTAATTGTATAGTAATAATTATAATACTACTGTTAAACCAAAGATAACCAATGTTTTACTCTTGATATAAAACTATAATAAATTTTTTTAAATTTTGTTATTGTACCACATAAAGTAAGAAAAAAAAGATCATAAGAAAAGGCCTTGTTACAGTCCATGTTTATGTGTGGAATCTCAAGTAAGCCAAGACTGAGTTTCCAAAAGACAAAAGTTTAATTACAAAAATGAAATTGGTTTTTACCTCTACACTTTAACCCTTAGAAGTAAAGAAAATATTCATTACATAATATGTTATCAGTATTTTAACCCCTTAGAATGCTGTGTTTATTATTTTTACCTCTTAGATGCTATTTCCTGTTTTTTCATTCATGCCTACATGCCTCAACAGTCACATTAATTGTCTATGTTGAATATTCAAACCCTGGTGTGTAATTATCATTTTAGGTGAAGTAACAAAGGTGGACATTGCAACTTCTCCTTATTCATTTTCATCCAGTAGTCTTTCTAAGTAAGTGATTTATTTATTTTTACATATCTATAATAATAAATATTCTTGAAATGATGGTGTTTGTCAAATGTATATTTATAATAGTATCATGAATACAACCTTTGTGACATCCCATTTCTGTCACCCATCTCTTGAACCACCTGCCAACAAACATAAGTGCTTGCAAAACTTGGAACTGGATTTGTAACATTTGATCAATTCATTAATTGTCTGAGATGTTTTTTCAATTGTGTGTAAAATTTCATTTAAATTTAGTAGTTTTTAGTACCTATAAAAAAACTTCCAGGTTTCCTGAGATCCCATTTCATTATTCATCTTTATTTAAACACTGCAGGCCTACATACTACAGTATTCTCACTGACATGATTATGTGATAAATGATGAATAAATATATTTAAAATATCATAACAAATAATTATATTATGAATCAATTAATTTGTAATATTGCTAGGTTGTCATTGGCAGCTAAGGAGAATCCTGTAATTTCTGATTATTTGAAGACGTATGATTTCATAAATGAATTCAAAGATTCATTGATACAGCTATTTTCAGATAAAGGTTTGTACTTCCAATGCTTTCAACTCAACCAAAACCAGACACTAGTCTAAAGCTCTTTCTACACTATCAGACTAGTTTGACAAAAAAAAGTGTGCCCAAATATGGTAGTGATATGACATCATCGTGTCCATATATGGGCACATCACATTTTTAAATTTTGATAGAGTAGACAGGGTCTAATGAGCAGTTTTCAGAATACTGTATGTTTGAAAACATTAATTTGTATCAAAAGTACAGTAGAATTCCTATTAAGGGGATACCTTCAGGACCCAACAAAATCTCCTCAATAATATGTGTATCCCCTGAATAGGCGTTGGCAATAGTGCTTAAATATATTCCTCATGTTTGTTTCACAGGAAAGTGTCCCCAATTTTAACAGTGTTGTCTTATAAAGAGGGATTTCCCAAAGAAGAGTTTATACTGTGGTGCTAAAAGAAAGATTTAATAATACTCTTTGTGTTACTTAGTAAATATTTGTTTTTTGTTTGGCTTGAATTGATTTATTTAATCTTATTTGTATTACAGAAATGATGTCAGCATCAGAACAGTTATCTGATTTAAAAATGATGCCATTTTCAGATGAAAAGAACATTCAAAATCAGATTGAAGAGATGACATTAAATACACATCACTGTAAGTACATGTTATTTTTCTTTTATTGAAAGTACATACTTGTGTTAATATACACACAATCAATTGTATAATTAATATACAAGGTCTCCTTGTCTCAAGATGTTTATCATATAAATAATTTTTTTTTATAGTCTTAAAAGAAGCTACTTACATTATTAATGCTGTATTTCACTCACCATATGTAAGTAAAACATTTAGTTCAATTGTTTATTTTTATGGCACAGTTACACTGTTTATAACATTGATTTAATAAGTTATTTTTAGTTTAGCATTTTATTTATTGTACTCAATAGGAGCCTGCTGTGTCTTCTCTTCTGTCAAGAGGTGATACTTTCAGATCTATTTTACCATCAAAGTCATCCAAATCCACCAGTATGGATCGAGAAAGAAGCATGTTGAATATAGAGAGGGAGCCCAGTATGGCAACCACAATAGATGGTGACCATGCCAAAGAACTGCAACTCGAAAATGAACAGCTGTAAGTAAAGTTTTTAGGTATAATTAGCAATTAGGGAGGTTTCGCAACCTTACTAATACGATAACGAAAACGGATACGTCATACATTTGTGAAACTTTTGAGCTGATCCCCATTTCATATTCGTAAAGCGTATTCGTGTTGACGAATATCACCAGTCATATTCATAACTACAAAACGAGTATAGTTTTTGATCTATTTTGCACATTTTGCATTTGAATCAGGAATGATTCATGATTATAATATAATTATAGATTTATTGAAAGTAATTTACTAAAATAATTTACTAAAATGCCAAGTCAATTTTGATAAATAGCAGTTTTTAAAGTCCTCACTCGCTTTGATGTTACGCTAGGCCTAGGCAGCCAAGCACCAAGCAACACGTAGGCCTACCTGCGCTTCGCTCAAATTTACCGCAGTCATATTTTGGACGCGCCTCAATATTTCGTTGCCTTGCGAAACAGACTTTTTATGACTTACGAAAACGAATACGTGTGCGTGACGTATCCGTTATCGTATTCGTAAGATTGCGAAACCTCTCTATTACCAAAAGTGAATTCAATCATGTCCTAATAGGGGTTCATATAATACTCAAAAGTCTTTGGAGTTGATAACATGTGCGTGAAGAATTTCTGCTTTGTTATATATCTGCGCTTTGTTCTGTTTTATTGTTTTTTTTATTATTGTTCAAATATAGTAGAACTCCTATTAAGAGGAAACCTTCAGAACCCAACAAAATTACTTGTTACAAGATGTATCCCCTGAATAGATGTTGACCGTATTGTTGAAACATATTCCTCCTCATTTGTTTCACAGCAAAATGTCCACTAAATAGGAGTTGACAATTTACAATCAAACCTCAATGATTAATTAAATTAGTAAATTGATTGTGATTATTTATAGGAAGAAAGACAGTCAAAAACAAAGAGAAGAATATGAAGAGAAACTAAAGTAAGTATTCAATTAGCGAAGACCGATGTGTAAAACTATTTTTGTTAATTTGTATAATAGTGGCCAAAAAAATGCTTAAACCTTGGATTAATGAAAATATTATTTAAAAGAAATAACTGAGTAGATTAAGGAGATATTTTAAAATGAAATCCTGTTTTTTTATGTGATTAGGAAAACTCACTGATGATTATTACACATACATAGTGAGTATTGTAGACACAGTAAAATGGAAGACATTGAAAAATTTAGAATGTAACAATGAATATTTCATTTTTATATTTCAGTCATAATACTGTTGTGATGATGGAAATGCAAGATATGATTCAGGAGCTACAGCGTGAACTAGGTGCATTGAATGGTTCATCTAAACCAGTGTCCAGAGCTTCTCTTTATGATATCGAGCAAACTATCATCTTCTCTCGCCTTGATTTTGAACGAAATCAAAAGAATCTCAAACGGGCTGTGCGTAGTGACAGGGTGAGCTGATAACAAATTAATATACAGTACTCTGAAATGCAACATACTGACAATATTTGTTCTATTAAAAAACAAACAAATGCAAAATACAATATTACTCATAAAATCCCTAAACATTGATATATCCAATTGCTCAGATCAATACTTTTTCTCCTAAAGTTGATATTTAGAATGCATTTGAAAGAATTTTACTTTTTTTAAAGTACATAAATTCCTGTTTTAAACAATACATACAGAATACATTTTCACATTTCAGCTAATTCATAAAATGAAAGAAAAGATTTAGCTCAAAATGTATTTATTTTTTCAATTTATGATATTTGTCTGTATGTAAACAGATATCAGCTGAAAGATACAATGAAGTTGTGCGTACAATGGATGAATATGTAAAGATCCCAAAACAACGGCTGGAGAATCTTGTTAAAAAGTACACACATCATACAAACATGAAGGCTATTGAAGGTACAATTATCATAATTTCTTACAGTAGGAAGATTTTGATTTTTGATGACCGATGATCAAACGTCATGTTAGTTCATTGTGCGCATGTGGAGATAATGGAACATGTTTCCACACTCCTCACCTTGACACAGGTTTGATGGCAGCAACTGAGCACACATCAATTGACCTGACCTAGGTTGGTCGTCGCAAATCGAAAACTCCCTATTATATACCATATTGTAAGATACCATTACTTTATTGTTGTAATTTGCATTTTTTGTGTGTTTATTTTCAGCTAATGTTCGAAATAGCGGTGGACTTGATGATGAAGTTTTCAAGCTTTTAGAGAGAATGGAAGCTCTTCAAAGCAAAGTAAATTATTGTATAAACCCACTTATTTATTTTATGATTGCCTGTGTATAAATAAATTAATAAAATATGCTTATTATATCTTTGTTATGTATAAACAATATTGTACTAGATAAAATGGAAGCCTTAAGCTATGTCTACACTATCAAACTTTATGTGACAAAAAATGACGTGCCCATATATGGACATGATGCAGTGGCGTATCCAGGATTTTGAAATTGGGGGGGCCGGGAATTGCCAATTTGCCGACAAAATTGGTGTCATTATCTGTACATACACGACGTCTCTGATCAATATATGTTCTAGGATTACATAGTCATATTGTCTTATATGGGATAATGATGCAAAATTAAAACCAAACCAACATTATCTGTTAGTATGTTGTATTCATATTACAATAAAGAAAGAATTAGGAAAATCTGATTTGTAGTTTTCGAAATATAGGGTCTAAAACATCGCCGAAAATGATCGTTTTTAGCCACGAAAGAAGTAAAACAATTTGCAGCCTCAGTCGACAATTCTATTAACTACGCCATTTTTGGTTAAAATAATTACATATAATTACGTTTTTTAGTAATTTATTTTATATATCACCATTGGAAATATCAATAAAACATGTTATTAAATGCTTATAAAATATATAAAGTTGTTTACTTAACGGAATTCGGACAAATTCATTGCTCTAACTTTGTGTAGTAACGATCAGAGAGATTCATGGTACACGCGCGAGAGAAAACATTCCGCTGCGGGTGATTCGCATCCACCAATCAAATCAGCTAGAATCCTAAATCATCCAACCGTGAGCAATGCCAATCGCGAGAAAGCTCAGCTTTGATTGGCTTACGATGACATCATATCACAAAATGGTGGTTTTGTAGTTGAGCCTCACGGAATATTCTGTTCCAAAAATGAAATAGGGCCTACATGGATATTTTTTATGGTATATGTGCTTTTTCTTTAAAAATTTTGAATAATAAAGGCCTCATATCGAGAAAAAAAAACCGGGTTTTTGTCACTTATAATAAATATATCTTAGACAAAAAAGCACATGGCATGTGGAACTATATAATCTCTTAGCGTAGGAAGACATACAAATCCCAGGTCATGAGAGGCTCAACTGCATGCAAAAACAAGGTTTTAGGGTAAGGTCAAAGACTTTTGAGTAAACAATCTACCGCGTACGGCCGTACGTACGTGCTACACATTTTTTACGTGTTTCGTTAGATGTAATGAAATGAAAAATGAAAAAAGTTGATCTGAAGGGATCAATGATGATATGATATGTAAATAAACAAACACTCAAAAGAATTATGTTTACAGTTCAATTATTGTCAGAATAAATAGTTTATTTTTTTCCCGGCACCTTTGTTTGCCGACGGCCGCGATGATGTGCCGACGGAAACGAAATCAGGGGGGCCCGGGCCCCCCTACTGGATACGCCACTGACATGATGATAATGTCATATCACGACCATATTTGGGCACATCACACTTTTTTGTCAAACTAGTTTGATAGTGTAGACAGAGCTTTAAAAATCAAGCATTATTTGGTTATCTATAATCACATTTCTCAGAAACTTGGACAATTTGGGTAGTGGAGGTTGCGTTCCATAGGTTTTTGCTCTGTTTCTAATCTATAAAGTAAAATGTTGTAACATTAACATTGTTTTATATTTAAAGAGAGCTCAACGATGGGGTGATGACATGGATAAGCTAGCAGAGGAAAGGCAAATGCTTGCAAACCTGTTGATGGAAACATTAAGTATGATAGAGGAAGAATCTGGTATATTTATGATCAAACCAATATTATCATGGAAAGGAAGGTAAGACTACTTGTAGAGATGTCGTTGGGCAAATTTCTTGGATTCAAGCACATACTTTACTTGAAGCTCTGTTTACACTCTCAAACTTGTGTGATGTGCCCAAATATGGTAGTGATATGACATCACTGTACCCATATATGGACACATCACATTTATCACAAGTTTATACTTTATTGCACATTATAATACATCATATTGTAACTGTAACTTATATTTATTTAATATAGAGGTTGGATTCCGTCGTACCCCCAAAGATCTTCAAGTATCAGAAGCCACGAGAGATTGACTTCCAACAGAACTATAACACCACGGAACAGCACTCCTTTTAACTTTGCTCCTGCTCCGACCCCAGCTTCATTCCACCGCATGAAGTCGGCCAGACCTCCATCACAGGTAAGAGAATTGGTAATCAAATATTTGCTTTGCCGTATATGCTCACAAATATATTCATTTAGGTATATTTATTCATAAAAAGACATCAAAATACAACGGCAGCCAAAAGGCTGAAAAGTAGTATTTTACAAAATTTGATAAAAATATATAAATACATTATGTATAAAAGGTAAAACTAGTTTAAAAAAAAAAAAAAAAAAAAAAAAAAAATAATAATAATTTACCACATTAAAATTGGTCCACCTGTAAGTTAAAATAGTGCCAGCCTATTCAATATTCATCATTAATGAGTCGGACTAAAAAAGGGACTGGTGAAGATCTAAATCTTTCTGTACGACCAAACGGGATTTTGAGTAGAGGCTTACTCGCAGACCTCAGGGTTCTGCTAATGTCACGAACAGGTGGAAGAATGCTTCTAAATGTATCGGACTTTATTATTCCTTTACCAAATTTCAGTAAGAGTTGGACTCTTCTGTTAACTAGCGATGGAAGGTCTGACAATTTAAGAGCAGACTCGTAGGATACATAGTTCATGCCATAAATGATTCGTAGAGCTCTTTTTTGAACTCTTTCTATTGACTTAGTTTGGTCTTTCGTAATTGAACTATATATTTGTATAAGAAGATGTGTGTACCATGAAATTGATTTGTTTTTGTATATCTCAGAGCAAGCATAATTTCTATGTATATTCTATATGCAAATAAAAATAAATGGAAATAATTTTCCAATTACAAAACCCCTTATTAGAGTTCTACTGTATTTAGTTGTTACATAAAAATAAGAAATATAAAATAAAACATATCAACTCAATAAAAAATCATCAACTAAACATTTCTTTCTTTTGAGACTGAGTTTTAATATTTAATTATAACGTTCAATTATAAATGTAACACTTGCCATTATGTTATGTTTTTAAGGGAGGTGAATTTGCCACTAAAATCTCAAATGATGTAGCAGTACCTGTAGGCAGTAAAGATGTGGCGGTGAAGGGAGAAACTGTGACCTTGTTGGGTAACACACAGCAGCCCATGTGGGCCATGACATCATCTGTTCCAAGACCTACTGCTAACAATGGTGATGTTACTAATAGTCTGTCTTTACTACATACACCTAAGTTGTTGGAGCTGGATGTTAATAGGCTGTTGATTGGTCAAAACATTGTTAGGTAATTATTTTTCAATTAGCAACCAATTCAAATCCAAACTCATTATCTCTTTAATAAAATCTGAATAAATATTTTATTCATTCTTTACTTTTTATTCTTTTCTATTGTTTTTAGTGCGGCTACGAAATCACTTTTAAGCAATGATCGTTTAATCAATGCTGCTAATAGTAGCGTTCGGTCCTATGTGAGTGTGCCACGGCTTGCAATGTCTCAGACAGGAGAGTTGAAGCAGAGTAGGCCTCATTCTACTGGAGGTAAGGCACTTTTTTATTTTATTCGTATCTAACAGCGAGCAACTCGCCAATTACAGGATGGATAAACTGTTTTATTTATTGTGCTTAAAAGCTAAGTCTCATTTGAGGCATAGGGAGTGGAGTTGAAAGAGTCATGAGTTACAACCCTGGCACTAGGTCAGGATTGAACCCTAAACCCTAGGATTGGAAGCCAAGCACATTGACCACCAAGCTACAGCTCCAATTAATCTTAACTGATCTACCCGATATTGTGTACTTCTTTACATATTATTTTTGTCGCAGTTCTCACACTTAAAAAAAAAATCTTACAGTATCAAGCGATCAAAAGAAAGTTTCCATCCCTGAATCAAGGTCCATTATTCCACCGGCAACCAGCAATAATCGACTGTCTCCGGTTCAACCTCTTCCACCAATTAAAGTACCATCTGATGAGCGGCAACAGCCAATTACCGAAGAGAGTGAAGATGAGCAAGATAGGCCGATAACTGTGGGGTCTTATCAAGGTGAGAATGGATTAAATACTTTTAATTTAATTTTTAATAATTATTTTTTCTGGTAAATAAGTATGGTATCAACTAGAACCAAACAAAGTTATTAAGTTTACTGGAAATGCAATAGACCCACAGCATTCATGCAATTTATTGGCTAATAATGATTAATTATAGCAACACCCTCATACTTTAATTACGCAGTTAATTTAGATAAAATTTTCTACAAGAGGCATATTGTTACTCTGCAACAGAAAAGTGTCATTTCAACCCATCACATGGTTTCAAAGCTATTGAATTTGAGAAAAGCATACACTATACTAATAACCCTTGTAAAAAGACAACCTATATCCAGTGACCTACAACCATAAAATAGATTATGGAGGACACTGCACTTTTCTATTTTGTTTGTCACCTAAGCTCTTCTCTTATCAGTAGTAGTTTAGGTCTGTTCATAAGATTTTGAATTTACTTCCTCTAGGAGTCTTAAATATTCCTTTTTTTTTACGATGTGCTGTATAATTATAAGGACTGAATCTTTACAAAATGTTAGTTTATGACTGAGTTATACAACTGTAGGCATAACTCTGTTAATAATGAATTTTCTAGATTTTAAAATTAGTAATAAATAATTTGTTCAATATTTCAGCGCATTCAAAAGCTATGAGCTATCCATCACCGCCTCAAACGCCACCAGGGTCTTCACTACGACACTCTGTATTACAATCACCTTACAGTGATCATGACATCACAGAGCCAAGACCGTCAACACCAGGTCATGTGACTAGAATAACGACGAGATCTGTGTCTCAATCTTCTACACGCAACATGACACCTGAGGGACTCTCTGTAAAAATGTGAAATGAAAGTAAGGAACATTCGATGACAGATTCTGCAAGTAGAATTTAATTTAAAACTATTGTCTGTTAAAACATATCTATATTTAATATAACCTTCTGTACATTGTCTTTGACCCTGTTAACACTTAAATGATAATTGCCATTTAAAGTACTACTAAGATAACAAATTGTACCTGCGAATTGTACATCACTTTTCTGAGTTTGAAAATATTTAATAGTTTTAAATGAAATTCATATATTAAGTTATTCTTGACAAACACAATAGTTAAAAAAGTATTTTTTTAATTCTATTTGCAATAAAGATCTTTCAATTCTTTTAGAACACTAATCAATTTTATTTTTCCTGTGCATGCGATTGAACAAGTACTTGCATACAGTATATTTCAAATTGGTAAACTTCCAATTTTAACTACAATACGTTTACGTTTTAGCAAAAGGTTAAACAGAAACTAGGTCAATACATTCATGTAACAAATTCAGCCAATTCAATGTGTAAAACTTTAAAACAAATGTAGTATATATTTTCAATGTGTAACCCAGTATTTCATTATCTTTTTCTTCAGAAAACTTCTGTTATATGTTATACTTATAAATTGATAACATCGTAGGTGTGTTGAAGGAACTGCCATACATTAACTACTGTATTCCTGCTGGTGGAAGGGTCATTGTTGAGTTCATAGCTTATCTGATGATTATTGACAAGATTTGTAATGAAATATAAAAGTCAGAGACCAAACTGGCCATTAGCCAATAAATTTAAAAGCATCGCAAGGTGAGAATAATTCTAAAAACTGAAATTATTCTTAAAGATGAAGGTTAATTTTGAAGACTTACTTTCTCGCAATGGAAGTTGACTTTTTTTATTTGATGGTGGATGAAACCACAAACTTTTGTATCCTTTAAGATCACCATGTTTCAACATAGAGAGATAACGTATACGTTTGTGAAGTGATAAGTTATTAACCATCTGTAAATAATTATCTCATTTTGAGTAATTTACTATCATATTTGTGTACAGATTAATCATGTTAAAATTGTCTTAAAAGTATTATTACTTTTATTTTTGATAGCTAAAATATATTTTATTTTATTCGTCCAAATACACCTTGAACAAATTTTATTCCACAGCTTTATTTGAAATATTGTTTGTAAATAAATTGTTTAAATGTACAGGAATTCTTTAACTATAGAATAAATAGTACCATTAAATATTATGCTTTTATACTGTTATTTGTTTTATACTATTTCCCATTCCAATGACTAGTCAAACAATACTATAAAAACAAAGAAACTAAACAACAAAGAATTTATTTTAAAACATACAAAATATGTATAAAAGTATACTGTACTAGAATCACTATACATGAACATTTAAAGTTACCCACTGTAGTTATCTTTTCAGTGGCCAGATTAACATAAAACAGAGCAAAAACTCAATTCAATTTGTTGTATATAGAAACAAAAACTATTAAAATACCATTGAAACATCGGTCTTAAAATGTCAGAAATTTTGATTTATACCGTAACGTACATTTCAGAGAAAAAGACGGTACTGTATCCATTTGGTACAATTGATTTACTATATAAATGTTACTGTTTAATTTCCGTTAACTCCATTTTTCTTTTATTTGAATACCCTAATTGATATATTTTTCTATCAGTGATTTCATTTCTATTTTCCCAACTGTTAATTCAAGTTCTCTTTCTAAAATTGTTTTATTGAACGATTTTGGAACGTGGATATGCCTGGTTTGTTTTGTTATATTCACAGCACTGCATTTATCTGTTACCATTGTCACATCTCCACGTAAATGCATTGCAGTTAGTTTTGTGAATTCGTGGACCATATCGTGTTGTTTGCCTTGGAAATCAAACGTCGCATTCTCAAAATAATGTCGCCATATCGGTGTGCTATGGTGGTTTTCGTCAAAAGGGTAAAACCCGTATAAAGTTATATTTTTACAAAACGTTCTAGCGAAAGAAAATATGTTCATTCCGGTACTTGCGTATTTTCCCGGCTTCAAATGGTAACGCCTGCAATAAAAAATAATTTTAGCAAAATAATTATTTTTTTGTAAGACCATGATTAACTATGCAAACATAAATAGGCCAAATGATGTTCGTTAGATTTGAAAATATTGGGTCACATCCATTCTTTCCATCGACTGAATCTCCTCTGACAATATCAGCAATATTCTTTCTTTTGCGGGTCAGTTCTTACTTTCAGTTTTCGGTAGTTGCAATGGAATATGGACGTTTGTGAGTGCGATGGTACACATAATTTCACGATCGTTTAATAGTACAGTTGATTTGGGTATAAAAATAATACTTGTTGTTACTTACCTTTCAACCGACGCCGATCGCATTATATATGCCATGTGTATCGGCAAATTATAATAGTTCTTTAACAATGCAGAGACTTCTTTTAACTTTTCCGCAGCATGTCGGGCCGTCGTTGCTTTAGTAAACCACAGTATGCTGTCGTTCAAATAGCGAATGTTCTCTATCGTAGCCTTATGGTCAGGATCTTTTACCTCTTTGTTCATCAGATTCTGATAAATCGTTTCCAACTTCTTAAAGTTAATCCCAGTTACGTTTACTTTATTGCCAACATCGTTTGTGTAGTTGGCAATGGGTGCCAGATTGCCCCTAATAACAAAATCATGAGAGTCAATCTGTGGACCACAACCGCTATTGATTAGTTGCCCGCTTGCCCCAACTATAGCGCATGTTTTGCTCTGTGGTATTGTAGTAAGGTGTGGATAATAAATACTGATATTACAATGTACTCCGTCAAGAGAGCCGTATGCCTGTTCCTCCAGGTATGTTCGCTGGTTTAAACGCGGTCGAATTTCCTGCATAAAACGCATGTCTCTTGCTTTTACGTCGTCTTTGTACACTAGGATCGTTTCTTCAGCATCATAGCAGTTTGTGTTATCATTCCTACGTAAATACAAATAATGCAACAAATTATCTTTAAAAAAAATGCAACATATGTATATCTGTATAGTTTGAGCATCCCGCCGAGTGTTTATTAGAAAAATTAGGTCGCAACGCAAGCGAATTGACCAATTGGCTACTAATGTTAAAACGATTTAAACCCGACGGAATTGAATACTTTGCCTATTACACGTTAAAAAATGAAAGTATGAAAGTCTTACGGTTCACAAAGAAAGAAACATCTTTTATTTTTTGTGTAAGCCGAGTATATCGTTCTGCAAAAAATAAACATTATTATTTATTTATTTTTTTTTATTTATTCAGGTTTATACAATAAAAAACATGCAGCCCGAAGGCTGAAATTGTTGATTTACAAAAATATATATATAAATATATGGAAACAGAAACATTAAAAAAAATACAAAAATTTATACAAAACATTAAAAAATTTGAAAAAATCAGTTAAAAAAATAAAATTATGTTATGTTAAAAAGATTACAAAATTTATATACAAATGCATAGGCCTATGTAAATATTTATAACATAGCCATCTTTAGCGTGATCAGGTACTGTTTAAATTAAGGATTCTACTTATGGTAAGGGCAGGCGAAGTCTTAAGACGGTTAGTTCTGCAAACAGGTATATTAATTAGGGGTTTATCTATCATGGTTTATCAAAATAGTTCTGTACAATTCCGATTTCAAGAGCCTTTCTCCAAATTTTTGAATCAACGTCTCTCGTCTGGATGCGAGAGTGGTCATATCAGTAAGCTCAAGAGCTGAATCATACGTAAGGAAAGCGGGACCCAGAATAATACGTAAAACTCTCTTTTGCACTCTTTCAATGGTCGATATTTGGGCCTTATTGATTCTTCCATGCCACACAGGGCAGGCGTATTCTAAGATTGGGCGAATATAACAAACATAAACGGATATCATATCATGAACTGGTACATTGGCCCTTCTAAGGATATATAACGTATACAACCTTTTGGATGCTCTTTTTACCATGTCACTGACATTATTATCCCATTTCAAGTCATCCTGGATTATAAGTCCAAGGAGCTTCATACACGAAACAACATTAAGTGTTGTACCGCTAAGGTAATAATTAGGAGGGGGAATATTTCTTTTCAAAAAATTAACTCTCATGATATGACACTTAGAGGGTTTAGGGACCATGTGATTTGTATCACACCACTCAGTAAAGTCATCAAGACAAGATTGAAGTTTAGGGGCATTACCATGTTTAACAGTGTCACCAAGAGTGAGATCATCAACGTACTTCCACCATCTGCAGCCTTCCATAGAGATATCATTGACTAATATAAGAAACAAAATTGGCCCAAGCTTTGTACCCTGTGGAATCCCACATGTGATGTTGGCATAAGGGGAAAAGGATGAACTAAGTTTAGTATTTATTTTACGATCCGTCAGAAAGCTACAGATGGTGGGAATAATAGGTGTTCTCACTCCGATGTCGACTAGCTTTCTAACAATGGCCGTATGGTCAATTCGGTCGAAGGCCTTCGTAAAATCAACGGCACAAATATCCACAAAAGAATCACCTTTTTCAATATCTCTAATTACAGACTGAATCATGTCCACAAGATAATGGCTAGTAGATGAGCCTTTACGGCAACCAAATTGTTTAATATCTAAATGTTGATGAATGTCACTAGTCACCCAATCAGTAAGGAATGACTCAAACATCTTGGCAAAGATGGGGCCTATAGTAAAAACAACTCATAGTGGCTTTAGCAAAACCCAAGTCATCAAATATCGTCATCATGTATGATGACGATATTTGATGTTATTGATATTATCTTCACTATTTTAATCTCATGCATTATGGTCACCAACGTTATCGTCATGTATATTGCATTTTGTGCTTTTTCCTCCTCATGCTTTCTTATATTTATCACCACAATCTACTCTTATCCTCAATATTTCTCGTGTCTTCAACACCGCTGTCGTCTGTCCCTCTTGCTTTCCTATTTCCTATAATTCTATTATTCCCGATTATCCGTAATCATTTTCATCATCACAAAACCCATCTTCATTCGTCTCATCCCATTCGTTGTCATCTTATATGAGGAGAATAAAGATGATTATTGTGATGTCGAGGTGAAAGATGATTATTCTAACGCATCTTTCTCCTCGTCATTACAATTACCATAACAACACAATTAGAAAAAAGAATGGTAAAATATCAATAACCGTCTTTATTCTCCTCATCCCCGATTCGTTGTCAACTTATAAGGTAATGAAAATGGTTCTGATGATGAGGATTACGCCTATCATTCTTTACACACGTCATCATAATTTCATCAACAAAATTAGACAAAAAATAGATAAAAATTGACTAAAAAACAATAACCATCTTCATTCTCCAAATCCCATTCATTGTCATCTATTACTGTCACCACTTCGTCATAACATCACGCTCTTCGACACCTTCATAATCTGTTTAAAACCTACTTGTTGATCATTCCCCATTTTTCTGCAGTTATGTAATTTGACAATCGAAGCTTGGTGCGATGTCCCTGTTTCCTCGAGGCTTGTTTAATCTTTGGCGGGTACCCTCTCAGATGTATAGTGGAACAGAATATCGCCAGAGAGACAACACCCAATATAAGTGCTCCAAATAACTGGTTCAACATCTTTTGTTTTGGTGTGCTTTTACTCGTTTTGAAACATAATAACTGCGTCATTTTGTTGTCTGTAGAATTACTTCGAATGTATTTATCTGGAAAGCTTAAAAAGTATTTTTTAATTAATAAGAATAATTTTGTTATGATACATCTCCAGATACATCTTTAGTATTCGATTTTATATATACTATAAATATAACATAACTATACATAAACCTAAAAAAAAAAAGTGACCCCTGAATATAAAGGTTTGCCGTAATGTTACTGCTGTAATAAGTGTCCCTTAATACTATAGAAGTATTGATTATAGAAGTGTCTTCTAAATAGAGGTGTCCCAAAAAATGTGCTCTACTTTATTAGACTACAAATTCCTACTTTACTTAAAACATGGATAAAACAGGTATTTTTCCATGAAAGACTCGCAACAAGTATTGAATGATCGATGTTTAGGCTAATTGTTTTTTCATATTTATTTTGATATTAAATTATCCATTAGTAAACGAGTGATGCGGATTCACCGAAATGTAGAGAAAACATTTATGATCCTTTGTATCCTGTGGATCAGTGTCAAAACATCTTTACAAAAGACTTTTACTTCAGTAAACATTATAAATCATCCAATTCCTAACTACACAGATGCTTCATTTAATTTTTGTGTTTATATAGAATATCTGTAACAAAGTTGTAGGCCTAGTGTACTTTCCGCGTTGATTTTGAATTTGTAAAAAATATTGAAATATCCCTGTTACTCATTTCTCGACTACTTTATTTTGTATATGCATTTTTATTAGTTTTATTCGATAATTAAGCAGCTTCAACATGAATTTGTTGAATATTCTTCTTCCTTCAACACTGAATTAGTCCGGCCTGCGTAACCTGGTGTAGGCCTACTCCGGTATAATATGAGAATAAGAAAATTTATATAGCGTACGTCTAAACTGGATTTTTTTTATTGGTGAATAGAAAATGTGATTTGCATGTGCCCTTAACACATACACAATTATTATTATTTTAGATAGGCCTATACTTTACTGTATACTCGCGTTGTCCGGTAATACCGTCCGTCACTAGTCAAAACCTTGAAGAAAAATACAATGAAGATATTATCATAATTATATTATTTTCTTATGAATACTTTAATGCTTCCCACTTATCCATTTGGGAACGTACTTTGGTTTCGGTGTGGACCCCCCTTTGCTATTCACAACATTCCATACGTAGTAGTTGGACAGGTAAACACAGCGTTACGCATGGGAGGTCAAATGAGGTTGATTATACTGTATGCTGATGATGATGATACATCCTGATTGTATGATGGGATAGAAGAACACAACAGGGAGGATTCACCAAATAACTGATAAATATAAAATGTAGGAACAAAATAAAACAAAGACTGAGACCAGAGGTGAGTTTGTGTTCTTTAAAATTCAATATTATTTATAGTCTGCCCATTAGTTAGCCAGGCCTACTTTATGATTGTCAACTGCACAGTGGCATTTACACAGGAGCGGGCCAAAGAGGCCTGTCAGTTACTTTCTCCACCAAATATGGTTTGGTTGGGGATTTGTTGTATTAATTATAATTCATCCATGACTCATCATCCATTTATCCCTATCATGCCCGTGTATTGTAATATTTAAAATCAATAATATATGATGATATTAAACAATACAATGTGTACAGTACAGGTTGTTTTTAATGTGTTGGCTGACTGACATGCTTATGTTGTAAGCATATGTGCTAAGTAAATGTTCATTCAAACGGCGGGTAGGCGTAGATTACCGTACGTAGCCTCTCACATCTAGGTAATTTATTTATGGTGCAAAATACAGGGCCGTAGACAGCATGTGACAGACGAGGAGAGCTCGCCACCCACCCCAACCCCCAGCACAGATTGTCATATTTTATATTAATAATTATATTTAAAGCATCTTTTCCTCATTTGTTTTAACCGCTCGTTACGGTCTTGGAATATATAAGTTTATATAATATTTTCATTCATTGTAAAGAATATATAAGTTTAATGATATAATTTCATTTACTAATGACATGTTCATTATGTCTAATTGATAATTGCTTTATTGAGTGGCACTGTCTTTAAGTACATGTTAGCAATAGCCTATTTAGCAACGTCCTCGGTTCAAGCCAGCACAAATCTCAATTTTTATATTATTAAAAGTGCTGTGTTTTGTGCACTTGTTCTCGAGTAGTTAACTGAGGTTTAACAATAAATATGATCATGACGTTTCTAAAGAGTTGTAAGTGTTTATTCTGTATTGGTATTCACAATAAAGGTTGTGGTTTATAATAATGGGTTTGCTATCATAAGTAGTAACTGTTAGCATTCAAACAATAAGCTTGTTGTGTTTGTACTGTATTAGTAGGGAACGTAGATTAAAAAGGGATTTGTAAAGAACATTTCACAATATGCATATTATATTTTTTAAAGATGAAACCCTTGCTCTCTTTGGCCATCGTCAAGATTTCTGTCCATATTACACCTTTCACAGCATAGCAAAACTCAACAACGTTTACATACAGCGGGCCATCAAAACCGTTTTGTGTGGTGTTTGCACCCTGGTGATAGACTCCAGAATTGCTAGGCGATGTGAAAAGGAGGTATATACTGTATATGATAATAAGGATCCTCCAGTATGATTGTTTATAAAAAAATTATATTATACCATGGAGAATATTTGTTTGCCTGTCACAGATCTCGTACAACCTTTTATTTAGTCTTTTGTATATTCCCTCAAAGTTTTTACATTAGTAGTAAATTATTTTAAAAACAAATATATATGTAATGTCTAGGGGGAAAAATGACAATGATGTGAGTATTAATGGCTGGATCTTAATGGAGATAAATCCATAAAGTAAAACCAGAAGAATATTGCATAGCTTTCGGATAGCACTAACCCATTCTCAGTGTGAATGACATTTATATTATATATTGATAATATACTAGTGTTTAAGACTACCATTCTTTTGTGATTGAATATAATTGGCCTACTTGGAGACGTGTTTCACATCTTTGCTCCCTACAGTTTTATTATCATTTCCATCCAACGATTCCTCTAAGTAAACATTCCATAGACAGTTACGAAATTAGTTATGTAAAACAATTCATGAGAATTTTACTATGGCTAGTAACCTACATTTGTGTGTGTATGCATTTCTAAATTGTATGAATATTTTATTATATTGTGTAGAATTATTTGTCTCTTTTAGTTATTTATTATGGTTAATTAAAAACATCAAAATCCACAGCCAAAAAGCTGAAAAGGTTATAAAAGAAAAAAAAACAAATGCAAACATGATAGAAATATCAATTATAATAAGCAGAGCATGCAGTATTTTACTGTGCCGATATATACTGTACATATATTTATACTGTTCCGATATTATACTGTGCCGATATATACTGTACAGATATTTATACTGTTCCGATATATACGGTACAGATATTTATACTGTACAGATATTTATACTGTACAGATATTTATACCATTACTGTACAGATATTTATACTGTACAGATATTTATACTGTTCAGATATTTATACTGTTCAGATATTTATACTGTACAGATATTTATACTGTACAGATATTTATACTGTACAGATATTTATACTGTTCCGATATTTATACTGTGCTGATATTTACTATGCCGAAAGCTTATATTTATAAACAGTAACTGAATTAGATATATCTTGAATATGATTTACATTTTGTTGTATTATAAAAAGACTTACACTCAGTGCATACCTCTGAGGTACCTACAGTATTCGAAAATTAAGCGGATTGGAAGATATGTAATATAACCGGTCATTCCCGGTTAGAAAAATTTGTAAATGAATACTGATAAGTAATCATATCATAATTTTGTGTGAAATTCATCAGTGTTACAGATACATAATAATAATATTAATTTTGGTTGATAATTAATCAATAACAAATGTTTATTTAGTGTTTCAGTGGTGCCATATTGATCAATAGTATGGATGTTGCAGTTATTGCAGTTTGTCTAAAGCTCTGTCTTTATGTGACAAAAAAAATGTGATTGTGACTACCATATTTGGGCATATCACCACCATATTTAGGCACTTCACACTTTTTTGTCAAACTAGTTTGATATTGTAGACAGATCTTAACTGTAGTTTGTCTAACCGTTTTGATGTGTGTAGACCAATGTAGGTTTAGCAATTTATAGGGGCGACAAATATTAACAAGGATAAAATGCTAAAGATACACAGGGTTATTGAAAGGTTGAAATGTAGATTTATGATTGTATTGCAAGTGACAAGTTAAGGGTTAAACATTGAGATATAAGGGTTTAACAAGAGGTCAAAGTTTAATGCAGTCTACCTATGAATGTAAACTTATAGTTCAGGAAAAGTGTATGCTCTTGTTTTTTGCACTAGTGGCCTCATTTGACAATTATTTTGTCCCTGGAATTAAATTGGAATTAAATTTGGAATAAGGTTTTATCTTGAATTATATATAAATAAATCAATGCAAAAGGTACAGTATATAAAAAGCAGGATTTGAAATGTTGTAAGCAAAGCAAACAAACTAATCCAACAATTTGATTAAAACACAAAGAAATAAAAACCCCGCTTTACACTTCATAATTCCATCAATGAAAAAAACTTGGTATTTTAATGCCATGTTGGTTGTGTGGGTAAATGGCATATTTTTGTTTTGTGGGCTTTGGTGACAAAGACCGGTTTTGGTATCTTTTGTTACTGTATGATTTATTGTTATTGTTTAGCGCTATGATTAGTGAATTTTGTTGGTACCTAATGAGGCAAAAAATTGGTCGGCAAGCACTGATCAATCATGAAGTGACTAATTGGATAATAGAATAGCTAGGCTGCTACTACTACCATAACAGTTCACAGTTTGTATGAAGTAACCGTTACATTTAAACCTGTGACACCTTTCTACCTGTAGTGTAGGGTAAGTTTAATTTATTAAATAATAATAATGCTTGTAATATTATGAAACATCTGAGTAATAATATTATCTGTAGATGGTTTGTAGGATAAATTATGTTTCTCCTCTATGCCTGATCAAAATTTGTGGCATTTATTTAGTTTCTTTTTTAAACCTGTAGCTTTGTAAGGTAGATTGTTAATATTTTCAAATAAACAAATATTGTCTTTAAAATGCTGTTAAAACATTTTTAATTAGCTTAATTAATAAGATAAAGTATTTTACTATCCCCAGGAATATAATTAGATATTTTGTTGATTCCGTATACAAGGCTAAATTTGTGTTTTAACGTTTTTAATTATAAATAATATTCAACAAAGTTGTATTTTGATGCGGTACACCACAAAGAACTGTTGAAATTCTTGACGTTTCGATCAATATGCTTTGATCATCATATCAACATTTGATTTTGCCATGCAAACCTTCAAAAAATAAAGTTGTATTTATTGCTTTATGTATAGTAGACCATTAATGACCTTACAGCTGGATCCATATATTCTCCGATGAATCAATAGATAAGGATTAATAAAATCCTTTTTTCAATAAAAAACATGTTATAATATAAGTTGCAAGCCATATTGATTAAGACACTTAAGTTTATGAGAAATCAATATGTAACTCAAATGTTATAAGCATTAAATACATTTACTGTTGACATAAGACATTGTTTACTACCCATAAATGTCACACACACCAAAGTAACATTTTGATACAAAGATTCTCATACTTATTTTTCTCATTTAATTTAAATGATATTGAAGCATGTAATTCTCAACATATCTATTTTAATTTTTACCTAAATTGAAATATTACTATTAATTATTATATTATTAATTAGCATATTATCATGCATATGAAAAATATTACGATACATTGAAATTAGCTAGTCTACACGCACTGTACCTATTTCTCGGTTTAGCCGAGTGATCTAAATGCTTTCTGAAATAAAATATGCGTCAGTCTTTGCAACGAGTTGATTCAGTATCAAATTATGCGAGTTTGTATATTATATTATGAAATAAATATGGGCGTTGTGTCTATGTTCATTCAGCTGAGAGCTAATTGTAATTGCGTTTTATTCTTTATAGCTTTAGTAATCCCCAGTGGATGTTGTTGACTAGTGACCAATATGGAAGATATTAGCTCACAACATAGCTTAACAAGTAGTCAAGTAAGTATGTGCAAGCTAATGTGAAAATTAAACCTTCTCTAAAGTACACATACCCGCTCTAAGCTATATGGATACAAGATGAGATGCAATGCTGCAGTTTTACTAACCCCCATAATAGACTTTCTTACCTCCTTCTGCATTTGATTCATTTAGATATTTGACCATTTCAAGTTTTGCCACGATTCAAAATCAATTGATTGCTTTTAAAATTGTTCTTATTATAACCTAAATTAATTTATATAATAAAAACGTGTAATGCAGTAGCACCCATCCTTTGGGAAACACCCTTAAATTAAGGAGACACCTCCCTGTGAAATGAATGAGGGAAAATATTCATAACACAGCCAACCCCTATTCCAGGGACACCCCTATAAAGGGACACTTTTTTGGATCCTGAAGGTGTCTCCTAAAAAGGTTTTACATTACACTATTCAACTAAATTTCTAATATGAATTAATTGTACTTACCATGCACGTTTCATGCAATATACAGGTATTTTGATATAATGTTCGTTTCTCTGCCTTGTCTTGTTAAGTGGTTGGTTTGCTTTTGTACTTTGGACTTGTTAGGTGATCATTTAGAATAAAATGATCACCTATTGTTATTGTATGAAATCTTTATTCTTATTCTTATTAGGTGATCATTTAGAATAAAATGATCACCTATTGTTATTGTATGAAATCTTTATTCTTATTCTTATTATTTATTTCTCTCTGTACAGATTTTGTGTAACAAATATCTCAAAAAGTTTAATGTTAATGATTACCAAAATTTCACAATGTCTTTCAAATACGTTAACTTAGTCCTAATAAGCTTTTCAGCGTGATCACTCATCCGTGACGTCACGTATACGCCATTTTGTGAAATCACATTATCAATCATATCTCCATAATTCATTATCACATATTAATGAAAATCACTACACGTAAACTTGAGGTCAAGGTAAAAAATATTAGCAAATAAAAACTCGGGCGTTTCAAGGTCATGCACGTGAAATCGCGCGTTGAAATTTTAAAAAGCTCAAAATTTAGTTTTTATCAATTTAGAGCATGAAATAGGCCATTTGTGTGTTTAAAAAAATTACTGCGCAAAAACACATTTTTGCGCACGCGATTTTTAAAAAGGGTAAAAAATAAAATTTGATGTATACATCATATTCTACTCACAATCCTTAGTACATTCTCCGACTTTGAGTCCATTCCGACTTAAAATAACGCTATACGAGCACGTTAAAAATGACAAAATACGCACTTTAATTGTACAAAAGTGCTAAAAATGGTAAAAAATAAGGACTTTTTAAAATGAATATAACTATTCAGAATGGCAGGTGACCCCCAATTTTTTTAACTTATTATGGAAGCCAATAAGTTGTATATACAAATGTATATACACATTAGACGTACAAAATGGTATGACGTCATCAAATGGCCACTTGAATTTAGAAATTAGGAATTTTTATCGTTTTGTGTGGGTTATCACATTCAATAGAGCGCATCTCCGTTATTTGAGCCCGATTTTCGCACAAATTTTAGTATGTGCTTGCTCAATTAATTATCTTTCTAATGAGTAGTCAACATTTTTATTTTGATTACTTCATCACGCGTAAAAACTTGAATAACCTAGGTCGTGTAATTTCAGCTACACCATACATTTGAATATCTTAAAGCTCTTCAGAATTAAAGGTGACCTTGAAGATTATAATTTATTATGAAAGCTGATGAAATGTAGATATGAATTCATATAAAAATTAAGCGTATCGGATGTTGTGATGTTATCATATGGCCAGTTGAAGTTAAAAAGTAGTTTTTAAATTTCTTTAGTCGAAGTTATAAGAATTTCAAAGAGCGCGCATTGCGCTTCTACGTGTCAAATTCTCTTCCAATCCTTATATCTATTTGCTCAATTCATTATCTTTCGAAATTGTCATCTTCGAGTTTATTTTGATAATTCCATCATACCAAAAAATTTGAACTTGATGTGTGTCCCATAATTTCACCTATGCTACACTGTATATAGATATACAGTATATACTGTACATTGTATATGGCATATAATAGGCATAACTCAGCACTATAAGCGTATAATAGGATGGCATACATCAACATTTTCCTATCGTATGTTAACGTACGTACATGTTTAAAAAAAATTTATTTCATTAAAATGATAAAAATGATCACCTATAATTCGTCAAAGTGACGAATTAAATTCTAGTTATTTATTTCTCTCTGTACAGATTTTGTGTAACAAATATCTCAAAAAGTTTAATGTTAATGATTACCAAAATTTCACAATGTCTTTCAAATACGTTAACTTAGTCCTAATAAGCTTTTCAGCGTGATCACTCATCCGTGACGTCACGTATACGCCATTTTGTGAAATCACATTATCAATCATATCTCCATAATTCATTATCACATATTAATGAAAATCACTACACGTAAACTTGAGGTCAAGATAAAAAATATTAGCAAATAAAAACTCGGGCGTTTCAAGGTCATGCGCGTGAAATCGCGCGTTGAAATTTTAAAAAGCTCAAAATTTAGTTTTTATCAATTTAGAGCATGAAATAGGCCATTTGCGTGTTTAAAAAATTACTGCGCAAAAACACATTTTTGCGCACGGGATTTTTAAAAAGGGTAAAAAATAAAATTTAATGTATACATCATATTCTACTCACAATCCTTAGTACATTCTCCGACTTTGAGTCCATTCCGACTTAAAATAACGCTATACGAGCACGTTAAAAATGACAAAATGCGCACATTAATTGTACAAAAGTGCTAAAAATGGTAAAAAAATAAGGCCTTTTTAAAATGAATATAACTCTTCAGAATGGCAGGTGACCCCCAATTTTTTTAACTTATTATGGAAGCCAATAAGTTGTAGATATAAATATATATACATATTAGACGTACAAAATGGTATGACGTCATCAAATGGCCACTTGAATTTAAAAATTAGTAATTATTATCTTTTTGTGTGGGTTATCACATTCAATAGAGCGCATCTCCGTTATTTGAGCCCAATTTTTGCACACATTTTAGTATGTGCTTGCTCAATTAATTATCTTTCTCATAAGTTGTCAACATTTTTATTTTGATGACGTCATCACGCGTAAAAACTTGAATAACCTAGGTCGTGTAATTTCAGCTACACCATACATTTGAATATCTTATAGCTCCTCAGAATTAAAGGTGACCTTGAAGATTATAATTTATTATGAAAGCTGATGAAATGTAGATATGAATTCATATAAAAATTAAGCCTATCGGATGTTGTGATGTTATCATATGGCCAGTTGAAGTTAAAAAGTAGTTTTTAAATTTCTTTAGTCGAAGTTATACAAATTTCAAAGAGCGCGCATTGCGCTTCTACGTGTCAAATTCTCTTCCAATCCTTATATTTATTTGCTCAATTCATTCTCTTTCGAAATTGTCATCTTCGAGTTTATTTTGATAATTCCATCATACCAAAAAATTTGAACTTGATGTGTGTCCCATAATTTCACCTATGCTACACTGTATATAGATAATATACAGTATATACTGTACATTGTATGGCATATAATAGGCATAACTCAGCAATACAAGCGTATAATAGGATGGCATACATCAACATTTTCCTATCGTATGTTAACGTACGTACATGTTTAAAAAAAAATTAATTTCATTAAAATGATAAAAATGATCACCTATAATTCGTCAAAGTGACGAATTAAATTCTAGTTTGTTTAAATTTTGCTGGTTTCTCATTTGATCATGTTGTCTATATGATTAATTGTTTGTTTTGGTTTTTTACCGCCAAATATTTTTGTGTGATAATATCAAAGTTTAAGAGAAGCTGAGAATAATAATACTTTAAATAAGAATTCATTTGCCCTGTTAATTTGATAGCTGTATGTTATGGATGTATTTTAATATTTATATTTGTTAATATACTGTAGTAACTGCAAATACGTACCGATGAACATGTATAATATTTGTTTATTTTTTTCAAATTTCATATGCAACCAACAGCATAGCAAGAAACTCGCCAATTAAATTTATTTTTTATTTCAACAATATTTTACGAGGGTGGTTCATTCACAAAATTGTAAAAAATAAATGAATAATTAGTATCAAAAGGGGAATCAATGAAAACAAATTAAATTGGCCATCTCATAGAGAAAAGACAGGATACAGGAAGCAATTAAACAAGGAAGGAATAGTAAAATGAAGCAAGTCTAAAGAAAGAGAATTAAAAAAAGTTGGAGCATTGAGGCTAAAAAACTGTGATCTGCCGTGTGGCCTTGCGGCCATTAGAATAGAAGTGATCTTAGAAACTAATTGATTGAGGAACAAGATGGTCAAAGCTATAGGAGTGGAGTAGAATGAGTCTGAGTTTCAACCCTGAAGGATTGAACCCTGGATCTAGGACAGGATTGAACACTGGACCTTTGGATTTGAAACATGTCAATCACCAAGCTTCATCTCTACTGAAAAGTTATTGTTATATATTGTATTACTTTATTTAACAGGAAACAGAGGATGGCCAAGATGCTGAGGAGTATGATTTTGAAAACTTTAACAATGAGGAGGATGAAATGGATTACTTGGCACGACATTTTCCTTACATTGCCGCACAAGTGATGCAGAATGATCCAGAGGCCTCTGAAGGTATCAATTAGTAATTATTTTTTTATTTAAAAAAAATGTATTCTGTATATTAAAACATCACAATTAATTATATTAATTTAATAAATCTGTTATAATTAATTATGACATTAATGCAGTTTATTCTTTACAATAAAGTATGTCCCAGTGAAATAAATCTATTATAATCAATCATAAAATCAATAAAGTTTAATCTTTACAACAAAATATATTCAAAATGATTTTAATTTATACAGACAGCTTGTTTTGGACTCATTATGAGCTGTTTGTATTCTGTGTGTGTAGGTGATTGTATGCCAGTCTTTGCAGCTCTGTCCGCAGTTTCAGCATCTACTGTATTACTAGGGCCCTTGTGTTTTTCAACTTAAGTTGAGATTCTCATGCAACTCTTTAGATAAGCTCTTTATAGATCATCAAGTAACACTAAGTACTGGCCTTCACAAACATTGCATTATTGTGACAAACTTTCAACAGTACAGTCATTTGTAAAATGTCCATACAGTAATATTAAAATTACCACACTACGTTATTTTATAAATGTGTGTAATAAACTTTGGTTGAAAATTACAATGATATTCCTTTTTTTTTATCATTGTCAGTAAAAAATAATCTTTGATAAATTGCCATCAATTGAAACAGACAGCAGTTGGAATTGAGGTTCTGAAAGCCAAGTGCAGTATTTCCCACTGGGAGAGCTTTCTTTTTAGCCTAGTTTTCTTGCAATTATTCTTCTTATCCTGGGTTTTTCTCAAATCCCGTTAGTCTACAACGCATGTATTGTATGGACTAATTTTGAGGAAAACATCAAGAAAATGCACGCTATTGTGTAATTGGTTGATAGAAAGAAAAGTCATTTGTATCTTCATACACATTGGGTAAAGATGGATGTATAATTCTCTGTTTTGATTTACCACATTTTCCTTATATACATTTATACATAGTACATTAAGGGGACCTAAAAACCTAAATCTAAAATGTCCTGAAGAATAGAAATTTCAATTAATATAAAAGTACTTGATGATTATATCTTATGGAATGTTGTAGAACTAGGTCTAGTGCTAACAGTAAGCTGTACGGTATCCTAAGTCCTTAATTAGATAGAAAGTTGTTAGTCTTTATAAAAGTGTACTTACTTTAATAAGCTTTTATTCTTAATGAGCTTAAGAGATATTAGGTGTATTGATTTTCTTTATCCTAGCTTCTGGGAGTAAAGGTAAAGGAATGTCAAAGGTCAGTCATTATCTGAACCCTGCTAATTATACAATTTTATTTCTTTAAATAGGATCTATATTGGTAGGGGTTAACAGCGTTATCTAGATTATAAAGAACTTACAAGTAAACTTTTTAGAAGAATTAATGACATGACTTTAACCAGATTATCACTATAAAATGTCTTTAGATTTAAGAATAGTTTATTAGCTACAAGTTATTTGATATTTATTTGCTGGGTTATTGATATTTTTTGACAAATAAAGATCCTCATATGAACTGTTGGGAAAGTATGTTGTTGCCCCAGCATATTGGTCCATCTCGTCTTTGTCGTTGTGGACAGAAGCAGTGCCGTTTGATGGCATGAAGGAACTCTTTCGGAGATAAAAGTTATTGTATATGTCTAATACTCTGCACATTGAAAGATTGTATTTAAATAAGCTATATAAATATGAATCCATTATCCGTTAAAGAAAGGTCCTTGAATAGAGGTTTTGGTAGATAATTTATATAGATTGTAAGGGAAATAAAACCAGGTTTTCATGAGTAGACCTTTGCTAATATAAGTATTGGGATATTAGCGATGAAGGAAACTTGGAAGCAGCCAGGCTTACATTGAGTAGACATATGTAATACAAGTAATGGAATAAGTCATTGAGAGGTACATGGATAGGGTTTTCTGTAAAATAATGTGTGGAGATTTCCCTGAAGTGTGCTAAGGAAACTTGGGATTTAAACAAGATTGGAATGCCAGGTTTACATGAGTATGATACAGCAAAATCTATGTTTTCTGTATTGCCACTAATACACTTAGATATCAGAATTGATAAAATTAATAAAAATTGATAAAATGAACATTTTGCGATAACTTTGTTGATTTAATGCGTGTTTTCAAGTTTCAGACATTTAGAGTACAACTATATATTGACAGTATACAACGTTATTCATGTACTATTACATTTAGGATTAGAGTGTACTGATTGTGGAGAGAAGACATTTTAGTTTTACTGTGTCTCCTCTTAATTTATTTAAAATTTTGATTTTTCATAATCCAAATTTACTTTTACATCTAATTTATGATTTATTATAATTTGTTATTTTCAGATTAAAATTTTTAGTAATCTGCACATTTGCATGATTTATATATTTTTTTTATATTTATGTTTTTGTTTTCATTGTAAAGGCAAACATTTGAGGCAATCAGCCAATGGAGGTAGAGTAATAAATCATGTGGTTTGCTGTGCTTATATGTATATCTCATGAATATTCATCCTTATAACCATCTTACATCTGGTTTTCACACATTTCTACATTTTGCTTGATTATTGAAATATTTTATTTTTCTTATAGCTATTTATAATGGAATATTTATAATAAAATACTTTATTTCTATTTCAAAAGCTATTTTATAAAACTGTATATTCAGACATCTCAGAAAATGTTGAGATGCATTGAAATGTTACGCTTCTCGGTGTAATTTAATCATAGTACTGTAAATGTCAGTTTTATTTTTCATGACATTTAGTCAAATGTTCTGGTTTGCGCAGAGTAATTCTCTTGGTATGCTATAAGCTCATTGCGATTGAACGTTTTGGTTAACATAATATATTTACTAATGACGATGTCAACGAATCTAATACTACATATCTGTCAGTGATCTATGCTTCTGTGGTATGATAATAAGTATTTGGTTGTGAGTATGTCTATTAGGAAATAAATTTGTTATCATATGCTAATTAGGATGTATATTGTTTGTTTTACATTTACGTAATATATGTATCATATGCTACTAATCACTGATTTCATTTGTTGATCAATTACTTCTGGGTTTTTATGTAAATATATACAAAGTTTATTGCATACTGTATTTGTTTTCTTTAGCATTTTGTCTTACAGTATTGAATTTATTCTGATCATTGTATATTTTATTTGATCAAATTTGTTTGTATTTTACAGACGCTCTTCTCTTTACGTCTCCTGAACATAAAGAGGCAATGAATACTGAAACATATTTACTTGGTTTACCATCGATTGATCTAACTGAATGCATGGACGGAACAAAAACCATCTTAGAGGAAACTATTAACGGTAATCAGTCACATGATACAATCAAAGGGGATGATGTCGATGAAAAGGAGGCGCTATTTGACTCGTTACTCGCAACAAACTCAACCGAAATTGATAATGATGTATTGAATTTTGATATCAATTCAGAGGAATTGCAAAAATTCATTGAAGAATTTGAAGCAATATCCAAATACGATGAACATCTTTCAAAACAAAAGCGTAAACGGAATATTAAAAATGGGAAAACTGATAAATACAGAAACGGTGATAACAGCACTGACTGGCATTCACCAGGTGGTAATAGTAAGGTAAAATTCAGCAAAACAAAACAATTGAAAGTACTAGTAGCAAATTTGTTAAAAAGCTCAAAAGTATATCGAACAACTCGACAAACAGAACAAAAAACTGAAACAGGAACGGATAAATGTAAGGACAGTTCATCAGTAACTGTTGACAAATCAATTCAAGATGAGAAACAAAAATTACCAACTCATAGAACAAATGGAACAGAAAAGAAATCAGGTAGTATAACAAGATTTTATTGTAACTGACCTGAAGACTTTTGTTTATTTAGGAACAATAGCATTTAATGTTTATTGCCATATAAGTAAAACAATTTTCACTATAGTATAAAAGAAAAAAGTTAACAGTTAATAACAGGACCTTAAGAATGGACTCAAGATATTTTACCGAAATAATGGCCAAAGAGAAATTGTGGTGATGTAGTGGTGGAGCTGTAGCTTGGTGGTTAACGTTCTTGCCTTCCAATCCCAAGGTCTAGAGTTAAATACTGACCTAGTGCCAGAGTTGTGACTCAAGAATCTTTTAACTCCACTGCCTAAGCCTCAAATGAGACTTTTATAAGCACGATCAGTTATAAAATAGTTTATCCATACTGTAATTGGCATGTTCAATTCAATTCAATTCAATTCAAAAAACATTTATTTTCCTCCATAGCTGTTGGATGCATGTGAAAAAAATTATATATAATTCTTAATTGGTTTAATGAATTGAATCATTCTTCCAATAGGTGATATTCTATTCACAGAGATGCTTTTCTTATTCAGTCACAGTGAGGGGAGGGTGGCGTTCATTTGAACTCATGACCTTGGTACAATAGGAGACCATCTTGCAGTTACGCTAATAAGACATTATTCTTTCTAAACATAGTAATACTATTTTTATACCAATTTTTAGTAGGAAAACTGTTAGGTACCGAAATCAAAAACTCTCCCAGATCAAAGACCAAACATAAAGAGAATGTGCCACCTCAAGATCGCCATGTCAAACAGTCAACAACTGAAGACAGGATTCCTTCAAAAGCGCCCTCAAAGGACAATTATGAAAAGCAGTTGAGTAATGAAAGATTGCTTGTGAAAGCTACAATGAATGGTGATTTGAACAAAATGGTAAATAATGTTCATTTTTTATTCCACCTTTGTAGATTTAACTAATGGTTGTTGCCGTGCAGCAGCAGCTTGTTTGCGCAAACTCTAAACTTACAAATACATGTTCTGCTTGCATACTATTTGTTTCAGCTGCCATCATTATAGTTGGCTACCAATCCGAGGGTCCTGGGTTCAAGTCCTGTCATATGTCAGGATTTGTTCTAATGACAAATTACAACTCCACTCCCAAAGACTTGTAATAAAACTTTATCTATGTTGAGCATCTTGTGTATATGTATGTCTTGTGAACGGGATTGCCACCTTTCAGAAGATAGTGAATGAATTCGCTTATGGTTATCCTTGGCAATTTGCCTAAATATATAAAAACATTTAGCATACAGTTTTGTATTTGTTTCACTACGTATTATGAATTTTAAGAGCTGTTAATGTTAACAGATTCCGATCCAGTAGGTATGACGAAACATCCAAATGTTATATTGAGATGATGTCATACTGAAATGATGTCATACGAGACTAGATGCTTAATATTAAAAGAAGCTTATACAATATTCAGTGAAGCATTTCGATATACAACATTAATGTTTCCTATTTGGATCAACAAAGCGAAACTTTTCCATTTTAATTTATTACATCCGGATGACACTTTGATAAAGATAAACATACACATCAAATATTTTCCTTTTTAGAAATACTTTCTAGATTCAAATGAAAGCCTATGCAGTATATCGGACTTAAAGGGCAACACGCTGCTGCACGTAGCTGCAAAGTTCAGCCACTTGGAGTGTCTGCAGTATCTCTTAGCAAGAGTCAGTCCTGATCTTCTACAGAGGGAAAATAATGACTGTTTAACGCCCACAGCATTGGCAGTTAAGGTATGGTAAATTATAGATTAAATAATTAGAAGGATATGCTTTATTCTGACATCAAACTCTTTATCTTTTCTGCCGACAAACCGCGGACTGTTTAAGCTATACATTGACAACATCATAGGCATCATCCAGGATAGGAATTTCACATGAGTTATGTTTGCAAGAGTTTCAGATTGATGTGTTTCAAGCTCTAAAATAAGCCAAATGGTTTCTGAGGTAGGCCTACTTCCATTCATTTAATACTGAATGGAATAATTGTTTCCCCAACCAAGTAATTGGAAGAAATATTGTTTTCTGTAAATACTAAATACTGTAATCAAAATGTAATTCTCCCACTTACTTTCCTGAATCATGCAAAACAAAATGTGGGATCTCATTATTTGTGATGATCACCATAACAAAATAACCAATGCAAACTTTCAAACAATATTGAAGCCTTATGAAGCTACAGTGTTCTGTTTGGAAATACTAGTGAGTTTTTTTATAGTAGCCTTGTACTTTATGTTTGCTAGCGGTAAAGACGCAAACAAATCTTGCCGTATATCATCTCGAAGGACATTAAACAGCAATATTTTAGAGCTTCCTTGGCAAAAACAAAACTATACATTAAAACAACTTTAAAATTAAAATATGATTTGGTATTTTGTATATGTATATGAAAAGAGAATCAAAATAGTTATTGTAAAAATATCTGTTTTGTAGAAAAATTAGACATTAGATTATTAGTAGATATACCGTAAAACCTCGAAAAGAAGCCCATGGGCTTCTTTTTTTAGTGCCCTTGGGTGGGCTTCTTTTCGAGATGGGCTTCTTTTCGAGATGGGCTTCTTTTCGAGAGTACTTTTGCAAACTGTAGAGGGGGGCTTCTTTTCGAAATGCATGCTGTAAATTTTGTGAATTTCTACTACAATAATATGACTTTTGAGAAATTTTTTTAATCATGAAATTATGTTTAATATACCAATTAAAAAAACAATATAAAAAGCAAAAAAAAAAACAGTCCTATGATTCACCGGAATACAATCATTTGTGGAAATTCCCTGCCGATTTTACATATTTTCCAACGAAGCAGACAAGACAAAGATACAAGATGCGATCAAAGCACCATTTGGACGACAATAAACTGTAAAATAAATGTATGATAAACGCGATCATACATATTAATTATTTAAGTATCTGGCATTAAATTATCCTACTACAGTAACTCTTAATCACGTGTTTGTATTGTTTATTTCTGTTCCTTTGACGTTCAGTTAATAAACCTACATTCTTAATACAGTATAGTAGTCTATCTCGAAAAGAAGCCCATACTATCTTGAAAAGAAGCCCAGGGGGCTTCATTTCGAGATGGGCTTCTTTTCAAGAGTCCTTTTGCAAACTGTAAAGGGGGGCTTCTTTTCGAGGTTTAAGCCCATGGGCTTCTTTTCATGGTTTTACGGTACTGTAATAGATGCTGTTTCTACTTATCAGTATGCACCTATGTATGAGCACGTGGGTGTGGAGAAAATACAAGGTGAACACCTGAATAAAAAGATAAAGTGTCTCGTTGAACAGTGAAAATGTGCTATCTACAGTGATTGAACCCTGTTTAGGTAAATGACCTGATTTGACCAGTAGACATTTTGATTTTTTAATTAACTGATAATTGCGTTAATTATGATTTATCATGTGCTTTTATTTAAAAATTCTATATTTGGAATGTATCTCCAACAAGAATGAATTAATTGTTTACGGAGTCAGTTACACATTAGAACCAGTAGAGCTTAAAAGAAGTAGTGCATACCACTTGGGAATTTGAAAAGTGTGGCGCAATGGTAAAGCATATATCTTAAGGCCTGAGATCAAAAGTTCAATCATCAGTTGGTCATAACTTGTATCCTTGGGCATGCTACTCTATCTATTTGTAATATGTATTCAGCCGCTACAATATTACTGTACCTGGCACTGTACAACACGATAAAGAAGTCAGTCTTCAGATAATGATGATCACGGTTTATCCCCCTAGAGAGTTATGGTTTATGGCGTATTATCTTGTTGTTTGCATATCCAATGACAACGTTTATAATATTCATACAGCCATGACTTTATATGGGTGGAGTTGCATAGTTTAAAGTCATTATCTTTTGGATTATCTCCAATATCGAGCCTGAATTTACTTTTAAATTATTAGGTATTAAAATGTGTTTATTGCAGCTGTTGATAGTGTAGTGTTAATTTAGAGTTTCCTATTGGTAAATTAATTAGCCAATCGGATCTCTATCTGTCAAACATTTATTAGATTTGAAATAAGATACTTATTGGCGTCATACAGGTGTTGAATTCCACTGAACTATAATTATTATATTATATTTATAAAAAAATATAATTATTGTTTGTAATAATAATATCTGTTTTTTGGCCTGCATTCAAGGTCAAAATTAACGACTGAATGGTCCTAAGAGACCTGTTGCATCCCTACTAGATCATATCTATTTCTTGAAAATCTATTTACAAAACTTCTTTATTTATATCAGTGTGTTTAATTTGTTTACAAATTTATTGTTTATATGTCATTATATTGCAATGGTGGTTGTTCACAAAATATATACATTCACATGTTATACAATGTATATTGTGAATGAAATCAAATGTCCACCACCAGAATTGGTAGACAGATGTTATCAAAATTCTGCTAAATACAGTATTGTTTTATCAATTATGTTTAATAACCGTCCTCCCTCCAACCAACCATGGAGTTATACAATTATTTATACCTCCATGGTCCAACTATTATAATTTCTTCTTTTATTTACATAGCATGGGCAGAAGATGTGTATGGAATGGTTGATAAGTGAAACCAGTTCAGTTGCGGAGTTGGAGGTTCAGGACAATAGATGGTCTCTCCTCCATATAGCTGCTAGATATGGACAGGTATTTTACTTCTATTCAATGGATGATAAAATTAAAACTGAATATTTAGTTTGAAACCATTTAGCTTTTGCATGAATATCATTATGAGTACATTGTAATTGTACAAAAATTGGAAAAACGGTCGGAGTGAGAACCATGGGTGTTGCCGAAGTGTAAACATGTAGTTGAAATTGACAAGTGGCTTTACAGACCTTGGTCAAGTTGAGTCGAGTGGCCGAGCGGTTAAGTCAAGGGCGCCGCAAACAATAGCTATACAATCGGCACAGGTTCAAGGCACTCCTCGACCATTGTTCTGCTGATAGAAAAGTCTTCTTAGATAACGATTTAAAACTGGAGGTTGTACACATCTTTCGGAAGATTAAGGGGTGCCCCGGTGTACTAGTCCATGCATTCCCTGTCGACGTGGACAAACGAACGGACACCATTTGGTGGCAGCATTCGACACAAAGGAATCCTTAAAGAAGAAGAAAGTTGTGGTATGTGTTTTCCACACCTATGCGCAATCGTTTACATTTACAGTTGGGTATATGGAAATTTGTAAATACTGTATTTAAATTTCTTAATAAGGAATCACAAACAGCATACAAAATGACCTATGGAAACTAATGTTTTCTTAATGGATTGTTATTCAACTTTGTAGGTTGTATATATTTTGCCCTGTGACTCATTTGTAACTTTTTTAAAACCTTCAATTTGAGTTTGGATTCACTCTGCCTGCCTGCTTGCAAGCACATAGACACCTTATGTGTTGCACTTTTTTTCTTTTGTTCTTGTTTTTTTTTCTGAGAAGTCTTTTAACTGGCCTACTTTTCTGTTAGACAAGCTCACTCAGCTTTGCTTTGTCCTTTGATAATTTATTTTGATTTGCTAAATATATTGTTTGAAACACATAAAGCAAATCTATTTTTAGTATAGTTTGTTTGAGTGACATGTAGTGGTTTTTCTTCTGGATCTGTCTATCGGAATAGAAATAGCCATCTTGTGGACGATAATATTTGTGATATACATTTATATTCAAGATATTTCATATTTTTTCTTGTATTCCACATATTCAATATAGTGGTAATTCAGGTAATTCAGCAAAGTGTATTCATGATTTATTTACACAATTCTGGAATTGTTTAATACCTGTTTAGTGATACAACCCTGATAGAAGGTGCATTTTTACATACAAACTAATAAAATAACTAATTATTGAGTAAAAAGTATTGGTAACAGTAAACTGGATCTCAATTTAAAAAATTAAATTACAAAGGAAAACAATGACAATGTTTACGCTGTTTATCATGAAACTATGTCAAAATGAAATTAATAAACACACGAGAGTGGCACTGATTTCTTCTAATTAAAGTGTTTTTTTTACAAGTTTACATTTAAAAAAATCATGTGATGATTATAATTAGCAGTGTCATACTTCTGGGTAAGGACGTCCCTTTGGAATTTAAGTTATTGAGAGTTTATTTATTTATCTTCTAAATTTATACTTTAACCTAGATTCAAATAGGCGGGGTTCAATATTAAAGTCCTGTTTGGCAAACTGGGACATTTCATCATTTAACACCTTCTTTAAGCCTCGCTTTCACTGTAATTTGAAACGAAGCTCTGATTTCCTATTTTCAAATTCGCACTCTTTCAGTTCACGTAAATAAATCAACAAATTATTTGTTTAAAAATGTCGTCTACATTTTAAACTTTGCATAATAGTGAATTTTGTATGATTACAAATTGTAAAAGTTTACTTTACCAATACCAGTTCTAAGTAGTATTGTGTTATATCTTGAACTTCACACTCTTTTAGTTCACGTAATACATGACAAATTATTTGAAAATTGTAAAAAATATCCATTATTTGCATAATTGAGAATGTATTTTATATGATTAATTATAAAAGGTTATTTACCAATACCAGTTCTAAGTAGTAAGTGTCCTATCTTGAAATTCGCACTTTTTCAATTTCATTTCAAATTCATTGACAATTTTAAAAATTATTATTTTATTATGTAAATTTCTTGTTAATTCTGGAAGATTTAATTGATGTTTCTGTTAGTTGTTTTAAAATGTTGTATTTGTTAATCTGAGGCGCCTTGAAGCTAAGATGGTTCCATCTTGTAAGGCGCCTCTGTGTAATATACTGAATTAAAAAAAAAAAAAAAAGAACATCGTACACATTACAAACTTTTCATTATTGTAAAAGTTTAATTTCCCAATTTACCAGTTCTAAGTAAAATTATAGAACTTCTTCATGCGAAGAAGATTCTAAACTTTTTAAAGGAAATCTTTAATTGAAGTTATCTGATTTTGAATCAACATAATCCATTTGTTGGATTGGATGACTCACTTATAATGTAATTATTAGTTTAGCTAAAGAAGACAGCGTTGTGCATTTACTGCCCTCTATAGTCAGGGTTGTTGCAATAAGGTCACGGATGTATGTTTCAATAGTAAGCCTACTGAGTTTCCTGTACAGATTCATAGGTATCATTAACCAGGAAACAGTATGTTAACACCTTAATCCCAATGTCTTTAGAGACTCAGTATGTTAGAGGCACCTATTTGCTTTGTCCTCTGAAGATTCTCTCATCGTACACAGATTTCCTGGTACTGCGTCAAAACTAAAGGAGCTGGCACTCGACTTTTTATCATAATCCACTCCTTATTCTTATACCTTCTTTTGAAAAACTTTCTGTCTATATTTTTTTTCGATTGTGTAACCTACTTTCTATTCAATAACTTTTTCCTATTAGTATTTTCAAGACAACATTTAATGATTACTGTAGGGTTATCATGAAACTATTGTACTTCAAAATTAAATTTAAAAACAAATAAACTATTTCTAAACTAATTTCTTCTAATTAAATACATAAATATAGTATTTTGGGACATACAAAGATATAAATTTTTCCACATGGTGTTTTAATTATATATTTTTATCATTAAATTACCTGGCTACGAAAGTCTGTATGCTGAATTTCCTTGACCCTGGACTTCCTTTACTTACAAATACATTGTATTATGTTAAAAATATTGACAGTTTGTCTATTAATAATTAATATATTTACATTGTGTATGCCAAGTTTAATACACGTTGACATACAACAAGTCCAGGTGTGTATACATTTATAGTACCTATCTAAAAATAAAATAATATTTTCATACCATGGTCTATGTTTAGCCATCTAGTTTATAGGTTCTTGAGTAATTTGATGGAAATAAAATGTGCTGGCGGTAGTTGTCAGATGAAATATTATTTGAGTGTTGCTCGAGAGACTTAATCAAGAGTGAAAAGCACATGTCCGACATAACAATTCAAAGTCTATGCGTGTGATACCTAATAAAGCCTATCTATACTAAACCTGGTTGTGATCATTTGTTTGTGATAGTGTAATTGAAGCAATTGTCCGTATTATACAGCATAGATGTATCTAAGTCATGATCGCCGCACTGGGAATCGCCGGTTTGCTGCAGTCACATAGAATGCTGTCCAAAAACATTCTGCGAAGGAAATGACGTTAGTACGTCTAGGGAGTAAAAGATCTAAGGGATTTAACGAGGGAGACTTACTCATATTCACAGCGTTTATCTCATTGGAAGATATCGAAATAATGTGTTAGATTTATGACGTGACAGGAATGGCTAGGCTGGTATCTGTTTAATGTTATATTGACAAGAGGTGAATTGCTCGCAGGTTGCAGTCCCTGAATCGGGCTGGTGTTAAACAAAACTGTCAACTAAAGCTGATGCAAAGGGACTAGTGATTGTCACAATACACAGCTGGACAAATTAATACATATACATACAATATTTCTAGCAGCAGCTTTTCAACATTTAAGCATGAGTTAGATATACAGCAGTAAAACTAAACATAGGGGATAGGGGAGGTCAGTGGTTAAGATAGGCAATTGCAGTGTCATGTTGACCAATTTCGTAGCAAAATCAGATTATGACTAAGGACAGATATTACCCAGAAGGAAACAAACTAAATATTTGATTTAGATAATCTAACCAAAATCATCAAAAATAAATTAATTTATATTAATTAAACCTACACTGTATTTTTTTATATTGTCTTATGACATATATTTTACCCTTTTCACATCGCCTGGAAAAATATATAAAACGCATGTGGTGACACCCAGTGTGTGTATTAACATCATAGTTTTTCTAGACGGTGTGAACAAGGTTTTATTTTTAATTCAAAATAATAATTGTTATCGTCATTATCTTTGTCAATATTATAATCATCATTAAAAACTCATTATAAACTAAATCATCTCCAATGTTATTGTCTATAACAGGTATGAATACAATTATGAAAATTAACCATTATTTTTTTTATAATCATGTGCATTATGAATCATGTAACATTTTGTGATTTTAAAAACAAAACTTAGACTGTGTCTGTCTTGTTTGCAACAAAATGAAGATGATAGATGAAGTGTTTATGCATGTGTGACTCACAAGGGACTTACATATGATTTGATCAAACCGGAACAACTTAGTAATATGGGGTCACGGAGGACACGTCAGGTGTACTTGAGGTGTTTGATCAAATTTTCAACTTATTCTACATTTCAAACTCTACGCCTTTATTTTTTCAGAATTCCATATTTAAAAAAAATTGGTTAATGTAGATTTATGAATATTCATTCAATGTAGGTATAGGTAGTTTTTACTAGGACTCTCTCATCTTCTCTTCCATCTGGACACTATTGAGTAAAAAGTGCGATTAATAAAGTACTACTCCTCTCTTATTCGTTGTAGTAATAAATCTGGGATTTGGCATGAATATACTACAGGGACATGTCCTCAAAGCTATAGAGCCGGAATTTTTAATTTCAAAACGGATGCAGCCATATCACATCTCGAAAATGGTACCGTATAGCCGTATTTGGTAGCGAGGTTATTGATGTGTATGTAACGTTACATCCGGTCTTATGATGTCATTACAGCTTCTTTTGCTGTACCCCCAGTATTGCACATTCGTTCGGAAGATTATTTAGAGTTTATTAATTTTTTGCCTTTCATTTTAGACAAATCCTAGTGCCACCATTGTTTTAAATTTTTGTGAAAAACGTCCCACCTAATCCATAGTCAGCATCTTTATTATAGTGCCATTTATCTAAAAGGTAGTAGTGTTCCATACATTTTTTTCCCATTTAAATTCATAGTATACTGAACATTTTTTCTGTTTTTTTTAAACATATAAATGCATATTCATTATAAAACAACATTACTGTATTTCTATTTATTGTTATTATTTATAATCCCATGTTTAGCTTTCAATTAACTATTTTTCTGGTATTTTTTTTACCATGACAATCTGTAAAACAAATCTTTGAACTTTTACACCAATCACAATGGCTGAAATTGGTTGCTTAATCATGCTGTATTTTTAATAATATGAGCTGTCGTAAGAATGTGTCACGAAAAAATATTTTGCCACTTACCGTGGTGAAAGTTAAAAACCATCAACACCTAAGGTGAAGCGAAGTTTGTGATGGTCATTACAGGGAAATTAATTTAACTTTGTAAATTAAACAGAGGATATGAGACATGTTGACACGATTGTATTATAAACTGCACGTGGTCTTCTCATTTGCATACAAATGATCCCATTATTTTCAGTGTTAAAACCAACATTGGTAATGATAATTGTATGGTATAAAGTATGCAAAACATTCGTACATGTAAAGTTTGGTTATTGGATGCATCCATTCACATGAGAAAATGACTGAAATTTTCAAATGAAGGTTTTACTACATTTAAAACTGCTATGGGACGGGTAACATTGCTAGTTATTTAATGTATTTTGACCCCCACAAGTTTTTGTTTTTTGAAAATTGCATCTCTTGATTTGAATATGAATTTTTAAAAATAGATGAATTAAAGATGTATTGTTCCCTAAAACATGAAAAATGAAAATTAATAAAATCAGACTTTGAATAGGCCATTTTGTAGTTTTAACACAGTTAGTCACTTATAAAATAATAAAATAAACGGTTAAATTTAACCAAAAACCCATTGGCTGACATCCAATTTGACTATTTTTTCCTTTAAATTACAGTTTTTTTCAGGTAAAATCATTTTTTTTTTACACTTTTTGGTCAAAGTTAATAACTATTATGTGACATTAAATTAGCATTAAAAAAAATGTAAACAATTATTTTTTCTGAGGGACAATATATAATATAATGCAACAATTTAAACTATAAGTAAACTTTTGTTTTCTATCACTTAATATTTCAACTATCCCTTCCAATAGCATTTGATATGCAATGATATACACAAATAACAAATGTTAAGATGCATGGAAATGGTCATTCAAAGTGGTCAATAACCTGGTCTAACTCCCACATGAGTATGTTATGAAGGTAGAGTAGGACATACATTTCGATCTTAAACATGGGACCACAGCTGTTCAAAGGAACACAACCTTGATGCCTGTAAAATGACAAACCATTATGAAACCACCAACATTTTGGCATGAAGACCCTTTAAACCGAGCTTGATAAATTGTTATTATTAATCCTTGAAAGGAGTCATTCAGTTGGTGATACAAATAAAATATATACTGTTACAACCTACAGTTGAGATATAATTAATTATTATATTTTTGTAGTTGTAATTAATATTAACAAAACAATACATCTATGTTTAACCAATTATGTGAATGTAGATATTTTGTTTTGGTTTAGGGAGACATTTCAAAAATATCCTTTAAACCTGACCTATTCTTAATTGGTCATAATTTTAGATATTAAAACGTTATTGTCTCAATGTTGTCAACATATGGATACTATATAGCCATAATTTTCATAAATTAAAACCAAACGTTTTCTGTCTGGTCAATAAGTTTAACAGCACACTAGCTTAGTTTCTAATAAAGGTATCCATACAGTTAACGTTTATCAACACGGACATATAGAATAATCACATGTGACCGCAAACTTATAGACTAATCTTGAGTGTGTTGTTTGAGCAGTGTTTTCACACATAGTATACAAGATACCATTATTAATCTCCTTCCTGTCTCCCTCCCCATCCTGACCTCTACCAATATCGATGTCTAGTCTGTTTTAACTCTTTCAATACAGCAGAGGTAATGCAATCTGTAGCTCCAGACCTTTTTACTGTTAATCATCACAGCCCTTTCAATCAAGTTGGTCAATACTCGTATTTTAGATATCAATGGCATATATTTATCTAATAGTAAAAGCGTTTATTTTCGTTTTATTATTCAAATGCATTTCACTAATATTGAAATAGATGGTATATGGGTAGGATTAATGTACTGTACCCCCAGTGAAAATCCTAAAAAACAAGGGGTTAATACAGAATGTAACAAACACTTTTGCAAACAACATTTTAAACAAAAATCAAGAAATAAACAAGATGAAATGATGATGTTTTAATACCATGGCCAACCTCTTAAGGGGTTCTAATACAGTTAATTGGATTAAAAGTAGATGTTTGAACTTCTACATATTAAAACGATAATCAAATTATATCCTTTTTTTACTCACATTGTATAATGCATCTTAGGAAAGTAACGGCTAAAAATCTAACCAGATTTAGGTTCATTTTTAGGCAAGTAATATAACATCATATTTCTAATTTAATATTACATGTACAGTTATGTTTAAATTGTTTTAAACATTTCCTTTAACATGTCTTGACGTGTTGGCTCAAGTCCAGTGACTGTGATTGATAGCCAACAAGATTGAAGGTTTATATAGTGATGAATTAAACGTTATAATAAACTAAAACTGTAGAATCTGTGAAAAGTTGGCAGATTTTATCAATAGGGATGTAGGCCTTGTCTATTGGGAGCCAGATGGTTAGAATACAAGTCCACACTTTCTAGGTCCACAGTGTGGTTTCCATTTGGGACCCAGCTGGAAATGTAAATCCTCATTTTGTAAACTCACATTGACTTGTCCATTGGGATTCCGCCAGTCCATAGCTTTCCAAGTTCATATTTCTAGGCTCACATTATCTTTTCCACAGGGAGCTCATGAGCTTATTGCTGAAAGGTCTTTTTATCTAGGCCCAACATGTCTTTTTCATTGTTGTTTAGCTGGCTCATTGCTAGAATTGATCAAGTATAGCTAATTCATTAATGATTGTTGATACTGATGTACATGATAGATTAATGCACCTGATGAAAACAACAAATGCCATACATTGTTATTATTGATCAATATTGCCTAATACTTTAATCTGATTGGTGAAGATTAGACCTAAGTGATTCGTGTGGAGAGTTTGAAGAAAACATGATTCTCACTCACTTTTAAACAGTTATTTAAAGTTTTATTATAAGCTGTTGTGCAATTTCATTACTATCATTGATCAATATTGCCCAATACTTTAATCTGATTGGTGAAGATTAGACATGGTAGGTGATTCGTGTAGAGTTTGAAGAAAACATGATTTTTGGTTTAGAACCAAATAGAGAAAAGGCCTCTATCCTCACTCACTTTTTTAACAGTTATTTAAAGTTTTATTATAATCCATTGTGCATTTTCCCAGATAACTAAGCATTATATTATGATCAAGACATAATGTATGCAACTTAATAAAATTACTATACTACTATATAACTTAAAAAATGCAAATTTTCACGTGGATTTTAGGCTCTTCCATCTTATCTTCTCTTTTCATCTTATATTTTACACAATTGGTCATCTCACAGCAAATTGATTTATGCTAATACACTACTTGTCCTTATTTGGCTCTGTTTGTTTCTTTGTTTTGTATGCCTAATATAAATATCTGCTCCGGACCACTGTTCGCATCACTGCTATTAGTTTTAAGAAACTCATCTTCATATATATAAACCTATGTTAAATCATATTTTCAAGGCCTGACTTCTTCATACAAACCTGACCAACAATTGTCGGTAGTAATATGTTTTTTTTCTAGGCCCACCATACCGTAGGGATATCAACTTCTTTCTGTGTTGTGTACTGTAATATGTTTGACTGACTCACAAACTACTTCCCGTATAGTGAACTCTATCCAGATTCAATGTATATGTAGAAATGTATTGACTCTTATGTGTAAAATGATATATCATTCTATACGTAAATACTGTATTTTGAATTTTAGTTTTATCAAATGGATATTGAAAAGCCTATAATAAATGTAATATAATGATTGTTACTTGCATAAAATTAAAATTTGAAGTGATATATTTAAAAGATATTCATATACTGTAAGTAATCAGTGGCAGTGGTATAAAGTATGATGATAAATAATAACAATACATTGGAAAAGCAGACATTTCTGGACCATCCCAAGTATGTGCATTTTTAGGAATCTAGTTGAATAGTGAGACAAAAAAAAACAAGCATTCAGTACTCTTTTATTTAGAACATTTTATACCTAGAACAACATGAATGGAAACAAATCTGAGAAATTAGTAACAGAAAAACGTGGGTAATAGCTGGGTCTTTCCTGATGTTTTAGTCACATTATGCCCTCCAAACCACAAGGATCAACGCAAATTTGACTCCAATTACCGGTATTATTGCAATGATCTTGTCAAAATGTGATGTTTTAAGCTCATCTGGTTTCATTTTAACCTAAATTCACAAAAAATAATTGAATGTTTCAATTTCAAGGTGTATCTGGGTCATATCGGATCATATTGAAGACTTGTAACAGGGGTTTGTACCCTGATTTTGTGACTTTTTTTGGTGTTTTCTACAACCAATTATGGGTTTTTCGAGCTTGAACCCAAATTGTTGGTATTTTTCATCAACAGGGAAAGGTTATTAGGAGTACAGTGTCTCAATGCCAAGGGTACATTTTCTATTTCTTTGTTTTTCAGAAAGTTTGATCTCATAATTTTTTTCTACATTAAAATATTACTCATTCTTCTCTTTTTTTTTTGGTATGCCACAAAATTTAATACGCATTTTTTCAAAACGCAACAAAAGAAATTTACAAAAGCATTTTGAATTGCTTGTATCAAGGAATAACAAGTTATAAACTGTTGCATTTATGTAATGCCATTCATTGAAATCGTTTTCTTTATTTTCTTTCAATATAACAAATTGCTATTCTCTTCACTAATCCCGTTTTTACCTAGCTTATATCTATCTATGTTTGCGTCCCCATGGCTCCACTCAATAACTACTTGCTATTACTCCCTTGCAATTTATCATATCCTCCCCCTGCCTCCCAAGTGCTTTGCCCCAATCCATTAAACTAATGCGGAATTACTTCATATCCTTTTTGCCAACTATTAAATAAATTCTTTTTACAAATTCACTTTATTTAGTACTTATAATTGAAGACATGCTGCTTGTCTTTTGAAGATCACACTGAACATTTCTTTTTATTATTTAAAATAAACTGATTTAAGTTTGTATTTCTCCAGCAAATAGAAATAGTACAACTAATTATATAAGTGTGGAAAGCTTTTATAACTATAATATTTACAAGTTTTAACTTTATTTTAGGTTTATCTATTTAAAAATATTTTTATTATAAAAGTTATAAGAACATATTTAAAGTTATTTAAAAATACAAGCCAGGTTTTAGAAAACAAACAAAATTCAAATTTACCCTTATTCTGAATTTTCAGTCTTTAGAAGTTATTGACAACTATGTGTCTGATTTCAGATCTTGCATTTGATAATTGTTGTAGTACTGTACTTTAAAATGAATTTCATTGTGTATCCTCCTATTATACCATGGTTAATTTTAACATCATACGGTACTAAATGGTCTACGTTTATTTTATATTAAACTTCATTGCTTCCTACAGCATAGAAATTAGTACTATAAAAGTCTACAATATTAAATTTTTCATAAATTTTATTGTATGAATGTGAGTCAGAAGATTATCGCAATGACTTGTAGAATTGAAGCAAGCACCTGTCCGCTATTGCAATTCTAGTGACACAACATATGCTATTATATCCCCAGACGCACCGCAACGATCGGCACCTGGTGTTGTCCGGGGTTTGTACGCTTCCCCGACTCCGTGTTATCGTTCAGAATAATATTACCCATTTGATAAAATATTTGTCACAAATGTTTAGATTTTAGGCCCATAGCCTGTCATAATATATAAAATTTAACAATTTTGTAAAAGAAAATTGACTTTAGTATAAAATAACATAAGTTATATAGTTGATAAAAATTGGATGAAGCATAACATATTAGTTGATTTAATTAGTTCAAACTTTTTTTTATTGAGGTCAACATTTATATGAAACAGATGAGAGGCGTGATTTTTTATAAATTATCTAATTTTTTTATTCAGTACATGTTTATAGTTTAATAGAAATATGTATATTTGAGACATTACGTGTACCATATTATGTATATTTTCAATATTAAGTTTACACAAAATGTACCCATAATTTAACAATATGCAATGGTAGGCAAGAAAATACTAAAGCGTGGTTCCCACTAGCGACGCAACACAACGACGTAACGCAACGCAAGTGCATTGACCAATCACAAGCGATGGCTTATTCGCTTGTGATTGCTAACTGTCTATAACTTCGCTTGTCATTGGTTAAAACACTTGCGTTCTAGTGGGAACCAAGCTTTAGCAATAAATAAATTTATTTGTAATATCCAGATTTGCCAAATCACAAATGTGTAGGACTGTATAAATAAATTGCTTTAGTGTGTTTCATGTAGATTCAAGTTTAACCTAATTTTCTGTGACCCAAACTAGTGTAAATTGCTGTTTCTTTGTAGCATGTACACAAACCGAAACTGAATTGAAAAACCCGATGATTGATTTTAACCTACAATTATCTTGAAATACGGTGCCACAGGTTTCTGAATATACATGAATTTAACAGGTTTTTTTTCTTTTCTAGATACTAATGTAGAATTTCATATGAAAGGCATATTAAGCTTGGTGGTTGACATGCTTGTGCATGGTGTTATCTTTAAATCTGTTTGTAATCACGGTTTTTATCATGACAAAACAGCTCCTTAAGTACCTTGAGATTCATACATGTTTATCCTTCTATTAACAAGCTATGTTTACTACTTTTAGATTGCAAACTTTACTTTAAAATTTAGGAAAATACGTCTACTTTCCTTTTGAAAAAAGTTATAGTCTATTATATTATGCCAACGGGCCTATGTACTGGAATAAATAAATTCTCATAAATGGAAGGAAGAAGTACCTTTAATAATTTTAATTGAGACTTACTTTAAGGTCTTATTCTTTTCTTTATCGTTTATGTGTATTGTTCAGGTACAGAAATGGTGCTGGGTGTTTGCTCAGATAAAAAAAACATTGACAATAGATTGTCAATGTATTATTTATGATAATCACTATACTAATATTATTAATTAGATTATACTCTATAACTCATCAATAACTTATCAGGTCATAGTCATCATAAATGTGGTTACCGAACAACCCTATAAGGTCACATGACCTGTACGTGGGAATTGAGAGATACCTATCAACATCTTAATCATATGAATCAGATGGGTACGGTAAACAATGAGTAGGCTACAATGGTAGTGGGAACAAGATGATATGTTTTGACCTTGAACTGTAAAACCCTGTGTACACACCGATGGATTTCCAATTAACTCGTGCTCCACGACTGTCTCATGTAGCCATGTCATGCTACCTTGTTAAGGTTTATTTACGGAGGTAGTGATCGTTAAGGCGAGGTCCTCAAAGGAAACAAACAGTGGAGAGTACTCTGCCAAATATCACTTAGAGGTTGTTGAAGGTGATGGGGTTGTCAACTTTGGTGATTCATACACTGTAGGGATATTAAGTTGCATCGGTGTTGATGGATTGATCATCGTCAAATACCGCATAACCTTCAATCATCAACTGTAAAATTTGTCATATGCAAACTCAACATTTTATTAATAAATGCCTGATACACAGGGCCTACACGTACACCTGCCCCCTCTCAACCCTTCCATCCAAAATTTTGTGAGGGCAAGAAGTGTAAGTGTATTGTAATTTAATTTTGTAATACAAACAAAAAATTAACATGGATACTTGCCAGTAATAATTTCACTTTCATAACACTCTGTTATTGAGAGAAAGGGACTTTCCTGTCTGTCTTTTATTCTTATTGGTTCAGCATGCTGTAGTGCTAACAATGTGTAATTATATTAGGTGTTCATCCCTAAATTTTGTAAATTACAATGAAAATGGTAATTTTTAGGCTATAGCATGCTCCCCCTCCTTCTAAAGACACTTCCAATTAAAAACTCCATGTATCCCAGGTGAAGTAAAACTCAAAAGATGGCCTTTAGTTTGAGCTGTGTTCTACTATAGGTGATTGATAGTGGTTAGTGTTTAATTATGAATCAATAGCTCAAGCTCTTTAAACCTTAACATTCATGATTATTACCACAACTTGTATCTAAATGATATCCTTGATATAATCAATTAGTAATAATCTCAATAAAATTGGTACAACTAATACGATGGTTGAGCTAATCACCTCACGACAATACCAGTTTGTTACTCATGTATAGAACCAACAAGGCTTTTCTGTTGAGTCATGATAACCCCTACTTTTTCATGGACACACAATTTACAGAACCAATAAGTGATACATTGTGACGAGTTATTAGTGCAGTTAAACTATTATCTGGGTGGTTGGTTGAGTGATAAACTACTAGAATTGATAGGTTGGTTGATTGCTTGAGTTGTTGGTTGATAGGTTTGCTGGATTTTTTGTGTGGTGGTTGATTGGAAAGCCAAGAACTCAAAAGGGACACCAAAGTTTATAAAACAATTTCAAATGGAATTAAGGCAAATTTTGCGTGGACTTGTCCCCAAAACAAGCAGACTAAGAATAGTCCATAAAAACTACCATTCAAAAAGAAAAGATACTATACATCAAACAGCCTTCTGGTTCAAGAATTGCAGTTTTGGAAGAAAAAAATCATATCAGATCATCCAAGAAGTTATTAGCAGAAATGGGGAAGCTCAAAATATAGTATTTTAAACTGTATGTTTATACCTTGTTTTGCGTCATTTCATCATTCGCGGTACTACGTACCATTTATTTGTATCAACAGAATATATATATATATACAGTATTTCTTTCACAAGAATATTTCTATAAGTGTAATCTAAATCATAATGAACGGAAAACGTATTTGATACAAAACGGGTATGCAATGAGCCGAAGCTCTTAAACGCATTACCCTACATTTGCAACAGAAACAGGCTCCATGATCATAGGCCAACTATATATACTGTACATAAATATATTAATAAAACGATACAAGATGAACTGAGATTACTTCATATATATATGTATTCAGAAACCTTTCAAATAAATTGAAATGAAACTTATATTCAGATCCTAGACAGACAATGCATTATTTTAGATTAGTTTCTCCTTAATAGAGGTGTATAGTGTTATATTACCCTAGTTTTCTCTTGATAGGCCTGTTCCCTGAATAGGGGTGTCCCAAAAGAGAGGTTCTAGTTGTATTTAATAGTAGTTATATTTCTAGTTTTAACAATTGTTTTATCCTATACTGATGACACATTATTTTGCATGACCATCGCCAGAATAAGAACCCCGAGGCTTCTGAGGTTCACCAGATTAATAGTGTCTGTTCAACAGGTGCTTCTGCAGGATCTATGTGAAAGATATATTTCAGATAATGCATTAAGATAATCTAAAAAGATTATCATTTTGTCGTAACGTTTAACTTGACTATATGGTTAACACGTCAGTTGTTTAACATGATCTTTTGAAACATGACACATTAAATTAAATTTTGCCAACATGCATCTTGTAACCTTTTCCAACTGTTAGAAATGGAAACCTTCAAACTTAAATATTTATTTTGTAATTTAATTCTAACGTTTTTATTTTAATAGGTAATAAAATTTCACTTTTTTTTCTATTTTCAGGAATCATGCTTAAGGTGGTTGCTGTCATACATGCTTAATGAGGATCTTCCTCTTGATGTGTTAGATAACAAAGGTAACACACCAGCCCATCTCTCCGCAAAGTATGGTCATCTACCCTGCGTCCAGGTCAGTCTACCAATACCTATATTCACACTTTTTCAATATCAGTTAATATCATCCTTGATACTGAATTATCAAACTAATTCCGCTTCTTTATTTAGACCAGCACGATTTAAATCTGTTACTAATCCACACGATTAGTTGTAGATCTCGGGGGGACACCAATGTTTTCACAGTCATCAACAATCTTTTCCAATTTAATAAGATGTCAGTCATTTGTTTGCCATCAACAGCTGAGATACCTCAAGAACCTAGTGGAAGGGGACAGGAAGTAAGCATATCCAGACATCTTTTCCTGTATCCTTCTTTGAGGGGATCATGGCATACGGTGTTCTCATTCATGGCTGCTGTCACTTAGATTTTCAAAGTAGAAGTTGCCAGGAATTTTTATTTTGTTCATTGATATTTTTGCAATTTTTTGATGTCCTTTTGTAACAAATTGTACTCAAACTAAAAAAAGTTTAATTCTTAAAAACTATGGGTTTAGTTCTCTGGTTCCTATCTTGGGCTGTTGATATCAGTTGATATACATTAAAAAAATACACATGAATATTGAAATATCGTCAAAACACTTTACACAGTAAAAAGATTAAAATTATGAAGAGCAAAACAATGTCAGGTGTCGTAATAGATGAACCCTCTACATTAATTGATGAATGTATAATGATAAATGGTAAAGATGATAGATGGCTACAGTAACTATGGACAAAGTAAAACACTAATAATATTAGAAGCCCATAGAAAGAAGCTCAATAGAAAAACTTATTCAGCCTAGCAAAACAGCATACCGATGACAGGCTAGATCTGGTTTAGGAAAAGTTAAAAACGATTTTGGCAAATATGATTAAATGAATTAGACAGATCCCTTGTCTTAACTAAAAGATTGTGGACCAAACATAGATGAACAGGCTAGAAACCATTGTTTCATAATCATTATATTAAAATTTGTTATTTACTTCAATTTTAGATATACTTTTTTATAAAACAACATGGCACAGACCAAGAACAATAGAATTCAAACATCTGTGTAAATTCTGAAACTTTAATTACTTAATAGACTTGTTAACAGCTATGCTGTATTTGAACACATCGGTAGTCTCATGATTTTGTCTCATGTTGCGAGCATGCGCATTTATGTCTTTTACACCCAATTGTGTAGTTTTCACGTAGTCCCTCTCGTTTGATACTAAACGTAACTAATGTGTAGCCACTTTTGACTTATTGACCCAGAATAATACCTACAGGGATTTATTATTATTCTGAATAAAATTTAAAGTTTTTCTCGACCTGCTAACTTAAATTTATTTCTTGATATTGTACATTAGCAGTTCTTTAAAGAATATTTTGTCGACCCAGAAATATAGTCTAATGGGATTTATGATTCAATAATTTAAAACAGTTTTCTTGAAGAAAAAAAAACTAAATTTAAATGTCTGTTGCCTGTTGTTGATTTCAACACAAAAGTGGAACCTATTTAAGTAAATTTGATTTGGATTATGTTTTCCCTTGTTGGAAAAATGTGTGTGCATTGCAAACAGTGATTCCTTTTCTAAAGGATCTCATGAAGAGAACCAAAAGACTAAGATGTGAGAACTCATTTGATGTTTTTTTTAAATTACTAATACTAGATTTTCATAGTGTTAAAGCAGGTATTCTTGTGCTTTGGCCATGACTCCACAAGGAAAAAGAACAATTGGATTGATATAAGCAAACATGTTTAATTCAAGCTACTGCCACTACAATTATATAAAGATTATACATAAAGATTGCAAATTGGAATTTTTGACAAACAATTTTTCATAGTAGATCAAAATACCTATGTTTTTACTAAATGTTGACAGTGATTGTGGAACTTTTTGCTAGTTTTTATCAAGAAAATATGTATCCATACATAATGATAATGTAGATAGACAGCACCTCTTATAAATTTTAGTAGTATTTCCTCTGACTAGTACCACCGAAGGAATTACCTATTTATATTAAAGGGAGAGCATTTTTTTTCATATTATTAGACATACGATATCTCCCCAAAATGTTGCCAAATGATTCCGAAAAATGTTTTGGTTGACATACAGTCTAAATTATAATTTCAATTTTTCAAATCTGTATTTAATATCCAAAATGTTATTTTTATAACCTAACATGTATTTAGCAGAGTTAAGTTAAGTATTGATTTTTTATGAAACTCAGTATCTTTCTTTAATTAGAGACTATACCTTTGATATGGTTTTAATTTTCACAAATTTTAATAGAACCTTATATTTTTCGATATTTTTAAGTAGGAATATATCCTTTAAATATAAGATATGATTATCACATTTTTAATCAAATGTGATCTAACCCCTGACTTTTGTAATCAAATACAAGTTTACTATTTTCCTGTCCAATTCCCACAGGATCAATAACGGTTAAAATAAAAATGTAAATTTGATTTTTTTTTTAAAGAAAAAAAAAAAGATTAAAATTGAAAAAAGCCAGCTGTTGCGCTGGTATTTATCAGATGTCTATAGTTGATATTTGAGTACTAGGATTCTTTTGGCGCCTTTCATAGTTCGGCAGAAGGGAAAGAGGGAAATAAAAGGTGTTTTTTGCACTTGACCTCATGGAGGTCACATACAATTCTGTCATGATTGGCTGTAAGTTAGTTTATGCAATTTTTTTTTTTGTAATATGACTTGAAAGGAAGTTGGAATGTGTTCCTTTTTTGAACTTTTGAATGTAATATCTTGTCCCATCTGTATCATTCCCATTTAAATTTGTAAACTGAATACTCGGTGCACATGGGCTAGATATAAAAACATGATGATACAATAAATGACATGTAAGATAAGCAAATAAAAAAACATAGGATATTTGATGACATACAGTATTGAAAAAAATATATAAAAAACATTTAATATATTCCTTTTAAAATTTATTATAATTTTAGATTGTGTATAAAAAAATTGAATCAAGTACTCTCACTTACACTGAGAAAGGGCTAATGTTGTCCGAAAGCTTCGCAATTTATTTTTAACTGCTTTATTTTATTGTTTTGTTTTAGCTTTTTGCATGTTTCATTTGTATCTCCATTGAGATCCAGCCACTGATACCCACAGCATTGTCATTTTTTCATTTCAGTAATTTGCCTTTGGATTTATATATATATATTATGTGTATAAATGAAAAATCAAGACTCAGGTTAATATTTGAACATATTTATTAACACTACAGACTGTTTCATGAGAGAGATAAAAGTACCTGCTCAATCTTCAGGTGTTAGGCCTGAGTCTGGATTTTTTATTTATATTGCTCTACTTCTGTATCAAGCACTCTTATTCATGATCTGGATCAAGTCTACCATGTAGATTATATATGTGTATATAAATGCATAGAAGACATTCTAAAATCTGTGTGAATGAGAAAAGCTGTCCTCCCAGTATTCAAAATGAGAACCTTCTATACATGTATAGATATAGTCATGAGTGATGAGTTTTTTTTTAGAACAGTTATTTTTTTCTATTTATAGACATTGGTTGAGTATAATCAAGATATAACATTATTAAACAAAAAGCAACAAACACCTTGTACACTGGCTCTTAAGCATGGATTTTCATCATGTGCTCAGTTTTTGGTCGTTGTTGAAGCATGTTCTACACTGTCAGATCAGGTTGTTCGTCTTCAGCGGGAGCTAAGAGAGTATGTTAACTTACATTTTTAATGTATTTCATAATCCTTTGAAGTAAAACATCACATTTTTCATAAATTGATTTTTTAAATCTCTTAAAGATGTATTTTTGGCCAAAAAAATAAAGATGAATAAAATCAAACTTTAAAACGAACCCAATGCATGGGGGGAACCTTCTAATTCTCTTGTGATAACTTAAGTTTGTTTCACTTGAAAGCATTAAAAAACAAATATTATTTTTACTGCTTATCTTAAAAGCTTAGCTAAAAATAAATTTCTAATCCTAGAATAACTTTATTTAATCAATATTATTGTATTATTCAGTAACCTGTTGCATTTCTTATCACAAGTTGTTAAATCAATTTGGTGTTTGTGTTTCCTCAGCCCCAGGGTAGGATATCTACAGTAGGTGTTGACCTGGACTTAGGTGGATCAATAAATCTGAACTTGAACTTGAACTTACCTAATTTAATAATTAATCTTTGTGATTGCTAATTCATGCATTTACTTGACAGTGTGATCCCTCCCTTTCCGATGAATCTCTCTTTTATGAATCTTAAGTTAAAAAGTAGAGTGAAAAAGATATGATTTATTGTCACATGACAATCCTCCCTACGAGAAAATTTGATCGTTTGGTTAGTGCTGTAAAAAAGGTAAAAGTTTTACCTTTCACAAAAGTGCTTCTGACAAATAAGTATTATAATAATATAATCAACAATTATTTTTTTATAAACATAACTTTTAATAGAATATTCTATTAAAAAACGTTTATAATTTTTGTGCTTTCTTAATTTTAACATAACTTTTTTTAGAATAACCATGTCAAGTAATGTGGGACCACCACTAAAATAAATAAGTACTTCTCAGTGTGTTACTCAAATAAATGCTGCCTGTAGTGTCATTGTAATATTTATTACCGCCTCAATCATTAAACAGCAAAATATATTCAAGCAAGTCAATATAATTATGACATGGTTAAAGATATGTATTTTTTCCTCAACAGGATTGAGCAAGAGAACACTGTGTTGAAGTCCAGATTAGATGACGTAAGAACCTCTTATGTATCATCATTAAGATATTTACAATAGAACCTCTATTTAAAGCTTGGTTCCCACTAGAACGCAAGCGTTTTAACCAATGACAAGGGAAGTTATAGACAGTTAGCAATCACAAGCGAATAAGCCATCGCTTGTGATTGGTCAATTCACTTGCGTTGCGTTACGTCCTTGTGTTGCGTCGCTAGTGGGAACCACGCTTTAGAGACACCATTGGTGTTGGCATTCTAAATCAGACTTGGACTTACAGTAGTCTAAAACAAACACATGTTGCCTCTTGTTTGAAACTTAGTATTGGTTCTTCTGTCATATTTAGAGATACAGGGTTCTTCTATCTCTTTGTATGATTTACTGACACTAGTAGTCCAGAAGGCAGTTTGAAGCAGGTTGTAATCTGCTTGGGGTTGTATCACCCACTAACGTAACAACCAACCAATAATGTAACATTAACCACTGGACGTAACAAAAATCAACATGGCTGTTTCAAAGCGTTTTGTAGTGTTATACACTGTAGGTCCAGTGTACCCAATTCGCGGCTTGTGTACATTAAAAACAAAATTACATGAGGTTTATTTACTATTAATAATAACCATGATTTAAATATATGATTTAGATGACACATAAAATGATTGACATTGTAATAAAATTCATATATTTAAAACTCTCAATTTTGAAATTCAAACATTTAAACTGAAAACTACGCATAATTTTAAAAGAATTAGGACGGTGAAGTGATAGCCCCTTGTGTCACTGCGCCTTACACGCAACAGACATTGAACAAATCTATCACTCCTTTTTTGATTGATTGATGAATATGCTGCTAAAATCAATCATAAATGTCAATTATTAGCAAATATGATAATAAACATGTGGTTTACATAATTATGACGTAAATTAAATAAAGATAAAAAGATGTCTCTATCTATTATGGTGCATGTTGTCTCTTCTTGTATATGTGTTATACTTCAAGATTCTATCTAGCCAATGAAATAGAAAATTCATATTTAGATTTTAAAATCTACAATTATAAAGTACAAGAGGTAGATAAAACTATACATTTCTGTGGTGATTGCTATTATATTGGACATAAAAGTTTTCTTAAATTAAGATATATTTATTGTCTAAACAAAATCTGAAATTATATAATACAATTACTATATTGTGTATAGGTTTTATTTAGATTTTCTTAAATGTATTAATTTATTTTCTAGGCTGTTACTTGTACAGATGGTTTGATTCAGATGCAAAAGACAGATTTGATGAAGAAAGTTGATGAAGTTAGAGCAGAATATAAAAGTCTAACGAGTATGCTGATTAAAAAACTTGATATGATGCATTTACAAAGCAAAGACAAAGATTCAAATTCCAGGTGAGTTTATTCAAAATAGTTATTCACAATTATGTTAATTTCAATACTTGATTGTTGATTATAGGAAACCATTACAAAACAACAATAAAATAAATAAACAACAAATAGAAAAACAAATTCAAAATTAATGAAATACGATTTACAGTATATGTGTTTTCAAAAAGGAAAGTTATGTTGAAAATTTCTCTATTTTTATTTTCTTTTTAAAAAACATGTAGTGTACCGCAAACCTGACTCAACTAGTGTTTATTCACCATTTAAACAAAATAAAAAATATATTCCACATGACTTTACATTGAATAATTCTTTTCAGATTAAAATATTAAAAAATAAAAACTTTCATTTGATTACTGTAAATTGCCTGTTTAAAATACATGCTACTATATTTGTAGTCTATTAGTATGCATTAACTAAACACTTTGAAATGGAAAGCTATTATTTAATCTTATCATTTAATTATAAAGTAGTTCAATGATTTGGAAATGAATTCACCTCCTAGAAAGTACATACTTTCAACTATTTCAAGGTCATCGTGACATTAAATATGAGGCATAGTTTGTTGAGGAAGTTTCACTGGTACAAATACAAAAATACTTGGTTTGATAACTCAGAAGCAAGAGCCAGGTGTCTCAATCACCCATTTCAGGAAACTCTTCAAATCACGCATTCCTGAAATACTTAACCCAATACACAGGTGGACAGGAGAAATTCCGAGCTATTTAAATTACAAACATACTTTCAATTTCCCTTTGTATTGGCCACCTGGGATTCTTAACATATCCAATAAAATCTCATAGGAATGTCAAAATAGCATTTTTTTTAATGATACTTCGTTGCGGACAATCAAGTAGAGAAACCAATGATTTTAACTTATCACTTCAACCGATGTTTACATTCGTAGTGCCCAAGCGAAAGAGAAAGCTGATTTGTTGAACGACGTTTGCGATTGTTTGGTGAATGAGTGCAGTAATCGACGAAGTCCAGAGGGCAGTGAGTTACAAAAGATTGAAAACACCATTCAACGTATTCAAGAGCCTTATCAACGACCTACTGTGTCGTCTGATGAGCCCCACCAGCCAATGAACCTGTTGAGGTATTTAGGTCAATGTTATATTCAGGCTATGTGTTCATTATTGATACTATTCTTGTAAATAGAAAGTGTTAATTTTATCGTTTGTTGGTGATTAGGTAATTACCGTAATTCATTAATAAATACTTAATTATTCAATTATAGTACTGTATTGTGTTTGTTTAGAATTACGTCACTCACTATTTAAAAAAATGTTTTAATTGATTTTTATATATAGGACTACTTTATATTGATTATTAGCTTTGCTATTTTATTAATAATTGCATAATATTATTTATATTGAAATGTATTGTCATCAATATTAATATTTTCCAGGAGTAAGTTGAAAGACGTTAGCCTGCAAATACTTAAAGTGACTTCTGCCAAGACAGATGAAGATAAGAGGGCATGGGGCATGAAACCATCATCAGAGAACAGTCTCTTAACTAATACTCAAAGTTCTACTCTTTGCTCTACTCAAAGCTCACCACCATCTTCCTCTATTTCAAGAAGTATATACGAAGATTGTGATCGAAAGCAAAACATTAATTCAGGTTGTTATGTGAAATTTAAGCTCCAAACACAATTACCTACAGCTCAAAATGGTGATGAGTTTGCTTCTCATGATAAATTCTACTCAGGATCTTCTAAAAAAATTGAAGCAAAAACCGCAACTATAGTGAAAAAACCAGTTCATTCTCCTCAATCAAGTGGTAGCTCTTCCAGCTCGCTAGGCCTCGGACCAAAGGTCTCAAAGTCTGAGATGAGAGGAGAAAGATTACGTACTTATTTTGCGAAGAAATCAGAAGATGGACATTGTAAAGTAGTGAATGGTGATATGGTGCCATTGGATTCAGATCACGATTCAATAACGCACGAATTAGCGAGCCAGTCAAGTTACAATAGAACTAAGACTACTCCTAATGGTAGTATTTCTGGATCCAGACAGTCACAGATTATTTCAAGTCATGCCAGCTTAAACGATTCACCTGCCGTTTCAACATCATTAAAAGATGTCTACAAGAAATCAAGGCCTTCACCTATTGTCGAAAAAATTGAAAATAGTACAGAAAATTTACATCGTATCTTCTCACGGCATCTACCTGCCAATAAGTATGCCGCATTAAAGCAAATGCCAGATTATTTACGACAAGTTCAGACAACAAAACCACAGCAAAGAAAAATGATTAAAATAGATATTGATGGGGAAACAATGTTGTCAACAGTTGTTGAAGAACATCATGAATTATTGGACACAATTACTGATAGTAAAATATCATGTGATGTACCTGTAACTAACGGTAACACGGAAAAACACATGCGATCTGGAATCTTAACTCCACCGGGTGAACAAAGAAAAAAGGGGAAAAATAAACACATTACATTCGCTATTGATGAAAAGTCATTATATAAAGAACGAGAATCCATGAATGATCACAACTTATTCTATAAACAACAAGAAAAAGAATTTGAACAAAGAAACACAGAAATGAAATCTAAATTTGATAGATGTATAGAGAAACCAAGTTCTTCGGTTATGCGAACAAAACCGGTTCAGAAAGCGAATATTCCTCCGCGCAAGATTAGACCAAATGGCCAACTTTTGCAAGATAATCTAAGAATTGCTAACGGAATGGTAAGACTTATTACTCATAAATAGGCTGACAATGGTTTAATGTGAATAGATATGACAATAGGAAATGAACGTAAAGGGTGGAGTTGACATTGATTATTATTTTCGGAAATGTTGTTAAATTAAACAAAACCGTTATCACTTAAATAGATAGTATAAACTTTACCTGTATATTTTGTTATCCATTTCCTAATATATTAATTTAATTATTTTCTTTTCCTGGTGCTTTTTTGTAATTAAATTTGTTAATGCCAATTGAATCAAGAAAAATTGCGGATCCCTACAAATTCTTTAGAATTGATTGCAAGAAAATAGTTATTTTAATTTAAAATTTCAACATGTCTATTGAATTTAGATGGCTTTTATCTTTGATTATTGACAATATAATTTAGATATTGTAAACTGTAATTAGTCACATGGCCTTAGCATAGGAATACATTAGAACCCCTAATTGGGGGGAAATGCGTAATGGGGGGTCACATACAGTATATATTTTACACTACAGCCAGTACCCCTATTCAAGAGACACTCCTATTAAGGGAAAACTTTATTGGGTCCTGTGTGTGTCTCTTGCTTCTACTGTACAAACAATTCATCCAGATTTAGTTGAATAAAATGTTGAAAATGCATTGCAGTTCTGTATCATTTAATCATGATTTACAATCTATCATTTACAGACAGATGAAGTTGGTGATTTCGGTGATATGGACTCGACGTGGAATGAGACCGCTTCAGACGACACACATTCAAGAGCCTGGTAAGTGTGTGATACATCATGTAGTTTTAAAACAACTTTTTTTCCCCCAGAAAAAAAAATATGTAAAAGTGTGAAGCAGGAAATAAGTTGAAATTTATCTAAAGCAGGTTGGAATCGAGGACGAGCATGACTCACTAGACGAGTGCGACTCATCGCATGAGGGTGACTAACAAACTTAATTGAAGTCACAAAGAACATGTAATTAATGCCTACGCACAATCAGGTATCTCACGTACCAACAATCTCAAAGCAAGAGAAAGAAAAATGTGTTTGCGGTAATTTTCGAAATCCCAAAAGACTTATAACCTGGTTTTAATGTGTTAAATAATTGGAACTGTGAACTGTATCGTATCTGAACAATTTAAAACATGACGCTGTATTGATTTGGTTTTAGGTGGGGAAACTGATTCAATAACATTACTCAAGTCATTTAGATTTTTTCCCATGATATGTAATAAAGTACAATAAGAAATTGTTATACAAAATAAATGATTATGATTACAATGGATATACTTTTCGCCATGACAAATCCATCCATTCCACTAACACAAAATATTTTATTATCTGTATATGATATATTATTTGTTTTCATATCTACTGTGATTTGCTAAGGCTAGACCCAAGGCCCAGAACAAAATATTCGGAATTTGGCCACTGGGTTAAGCATTAAATACTGCGCACAACAGGTTGGTTTTTCGAATCGCAAACGTCGCCTTCCTCGCTTTGCACAAAATGTGTATAGTACAAGTAATGAATAGCATGTGATGCATCAACCAATCAAATGGCAAGACACTTGTGTGTTATAAAACCGGCTCATTAAAAAAGTATTTCAGAATTTATTTCAATAGTAAAAAAGCTGATAATAATAATATAATAATTATGAAGAATTGATTGTTTGTTTGTTTTGTGCAATAACAATAATATATGTATATTTTTTTAAATATTAAATGAATTCAAAATATTTTAATTTATTACAGTTTAAACCTTTATAAGGATTTTTAAATATTTTTCAGTAAGTCTATATTAGTTATTTCTGATATGGTGGTTCTTTTTTTTTTTTTTTTTAAATGTCCTTTTTGGGTTGTTTAACGTTTGTTTTTAATGGTTTTCTTAAATTCAATTATTAGGTTTTCTAGTATATAAAATGGTACTACAATTGTATCTACTATACTTTTCTGTGTGGTTCTGGGTGGTTAATTTTTATTAAGAAAAAGAAACGAGAAAAAACTATTAAAATATTTAATTGAAAGAAGACGTCTTTTTATCATCAATTTTTAATGTTTTGATTGATTGTGACAATGATGCCAAGAATAATTCAAAAAGGTAAAATGTTATATAAAGTATTATGTTAAATTTACATAATTTACACAGTTGCAATAAAAATGCAAAATCAGATTGATTTAATTTAATGTGTATAATGAGAAATATAACAATCGGACACAATTTTTAACATTAGATATTTCGACTTGTATATTGAAATTTACTGTACGCATTCTGGCTGCTTTTAATTGATACTAAATATGATTTCATATGAAAGTAATAAGTAATATCTATTTTTTGATTTAATATATAAATTTACTAATGTCTTTCAGGTATGATAGTTCTGATGAAGAAGTTGAGAAAAAACATAAAGAAAAACATGAAAGTTACCTGTGAACAAAAAAACACCTTTAAGCGAAGTAAACCAATATAGTATTATTTATTAATAACTTATTAAAATGTATTATATGTATATACGTAAGTTAGAAAATATTTATGTATAATAAAATATATTATAAGCAGTATTATATGTTAATAGTGTAAATGAATTATGAATATTGAGTCTATTATAACATATGTAGTACAGCAATAGTGATTACAAAGTTAGTTTTTATTCTGCTATTTTATTTTATACTATCTATATGCATATATAACATATTATAAAGTACATATAGGATTTTACTGCAGTTTTGATATATTTTAGTATTTTTAGAATCAGTCTTTTAATACTTATAAAGCTGTGCAGATCTCAGCCACAGAAAATTGATCTGTAATTGCAGGGTATCTTTAATTTTAGGATGTACATGAAGTTAAATCTAAGGATGTTGCATGCATGTTACCTTCAATTTCTTTAGTGTTTATAGAAGGAGAATGTTAGGGTATCTTTTATTTTTTGGTATACAGTATTTTATTGGAATGTATCTCTTAATGGAGCGGGTCTCTTAATTGGAGTTCTTCTCTCTAGTGCCGTGTTTCTGCATCTATATCAAAATTATCGGTTAAGTTTTGAACCAATCAGAAAACTAATAACAAATAAAGTGCATATGATCAGACATTAACGACCAACCAAGTGGCCAATCACAACACAAGATTTTTATCGGTTAATTATCAGTTAATTTGTTTAGCTGCAGAAACACGGCATAGGAGACATTGTAAAAAAGTCGCTAATGTTGGGATATTAGGATGCGCTGTAATTTTATAATTATTATTTGAATATTAGAACAAAAAGTTAGTGGAAAACTTTTATGTAAAATATTTATGTTTGTTGATATATGAATAACAGTATTTACAATATTGTTTTATTTTATTTGAATGATAATCTATATTGAATGATAAAATCCCATGAGAAAGTCTGTCTGCAAATCGGTATAAAAATGAAAGTTTAAAGTTACAAATAAAACAGTCGAGCAAAGCAACTTAGAAAATGTATTATTCATATTTATATATTTTCCTTTTTCGTTTAATAGAATTTCTGAAAATTAATTTCATATTTAATATACATTTTATATTTATATATACTAAATGCTAACTTTTCTTGCTGTTTTACTTCTCGTTTTGATTTAGCTTTTCGCTTTTATTTTGTATCTCCATTGAGATCCAGCCACTGATACCCACAGCATTGTCATTTTATCAGTAATTTGCCTTTGGATTTATATACTAAATGTGTGTTATGTTTTCTGAGCTTTATTTCTATCTATCGAGGTACCTAGAAATATTAAGCATGTATTGTGTGAATACCATCTTTTTGGTTTACGCTTTATATGCCTATGACTTCCCCAATCCCATACCAAATTCGATGTTAAAGGGGATAGGCTAATACCCGTGTCAGGCGGCAACTATTTTCTAGCATTCACAGCTCATACAGAATTATTCAGTCAATTGAGTGTCAGTCTTATCACATGTCTATATGTGACCTTAAATGTTAGTAATGTATAACAGAGATGGTTTAGTAGTAAGTTCACTTTAAGTTTAACTAGGACAGTGTTCTCTATCTCCTTGGAACATAGCCAGATATGAAAAAAACCTCTTCAAATTTATTATTATCGCTTATGATATTATCAGACATCCAATCGATGTTCTTAAAGTCAGTATCTTTCTTTATTGTACCGATGTTTTAGAATTATATTCTTAGTGTGTTCAATATATATGTATTATCTGAGAGTAATATGCTATTTAGAAAACATAGTCTCTTGTATCAAAAATCATATCATCATCTAGTTAAATGCTCCAAGTTTTTTTTGATGGACAATAAACATGTTCGATTTTGGAAAGGTATTAATTAAGTTTTAATTGACACGTGTTGCTCGTGCGAACACTAATCTTTCTTGATGAACTCCGTTGTCAGTTTGAAATCCGGAAAAACTAACAAAATATAATTAACTAAAGTGTTGCCGCAGGTCCGTAAAGTGTTTTAACGATACGCAGTGCGCTTGTTTCGCTTTGACTCTTAGGTCATTTTCTCTCAACTATATATTTTTATTTATCAGATCAGACAGGAAGCCTGATTCTGGCCTGTTGTGTCGTGTATAACAGGTGCGAAAAACTCGACAAAGCCCATTGAGAATTTCCAAAGTAACCTTAACAGGCAAAAAAACCTGTTTTTTCCATGACAGAGTTAACTTCTTTGCTGAATTCATCGTAGCCTCCTTCCTAGATGAGTTGAAGGACGTGTTTGAACCACAAACCATATACGTAACATTTACAACTGTCAAGCAATTGTCCACAGCTTGTTTCAACGACTCATAATGGTGGCCTCTGTCGTCATATTCAACCATGCCCTAATGCGTGTTTCCATCAGTACTTGTAGTACCGTGGTTGATATAGACACCGCAACCCAACGTCATTCATCAATGAATGTTATCTCTATCAAGATTTACATTTAGATGATAGATTGATATGATTACCATTAACCTACTATCATCTTCATCATCATTGAACTTGAGGAGTCTGAGTTGCGGTTGCCCTTTTTTATATAACCTACCGCGTCATCTTCGTAAATCGTTGTTTCAGTGTAAAACCTCTGGTTATATACAAAAGTAAGGCCAATTTAATTCGAATTAAATTTCAGTAAATCACCGGGCGGTTTAGAATGTATTCTGTGCCTGATGTGTCTATATATATATCGTATATATTGGCTACGTTGTCTTTAGATCCCAAATGATTATCTTGTTAAAAAACTTGTCACGGCCTATATTGGAGTTTTGTTTTGAAAAAAGGTTGTCATCATTCTGTCTATTCATTGTTTCTTCATCATATGTCACTCTGTTGGTCAATTATTTCCTCCTGTCCGGTCCTGGTGATAGGTACTTAGTCAAACATGTCATTTAATATAGGTAATAAATTGGTGAAATAAATGACGATGCAATTTTATCGTTTTGCTCAACGATTAACACTCCAACCATGTGATAGACTATGAGAGAATTCTGCTACCAACACTTTTATAGGTATATTATTACCAACTACATAGCTAGGTCTAACCTTGTATTAGGCTTATGTATATTGACTTATGTATATATGTTCTTGTATACAACCAAACAACAGTATTTTATTTTCTCTGATGGTAGGTAATGTCATGATGCTCTTCCTGATAGCCAAACATGTATAGGCTCTAATCCCACAATTGTGTTATTTAAATTGTTGAATAACATTTCCTACGCGACAGACCTATTTTGAATGATAGGTTGTAATTTACCGTATGTGATTTTTGTTTCCCTCACCCTTGTTCTTTTAATGAAATTAAATATTTGATGTATTTATTACCCTCTAAACATTTAAATTTGACATTAACTTTCTATAGTGCTTAACACTTACTCTAGTTTACAAATTGACCAAAATCCGGTTTATGATTAGGCCTACAGCACATTAATGCTATGAGGGAACGCGCGCTGTCAAATGCTAATTAAGATATGTCAGTTGTCATCACTTCTCAAACCAATAATTAAAATCGTTTCAGTACATATTTTGTTTGACGTGTACGCCTACCGTGCAGTAGACTCTGCGGGGAGTAGGCTTTGATGCATGATTTGTCGGCTATTCGCGTATGAAATCTCAAATATTATGACATAATTATTATTATATAACTTGATCAAATGCTACAATATATTTGCGGTTATGCCGACATAGGCCTATCGAGCTAAAAATACCACTGCCGCTAAATATACAGTAATTATATACATTTATCTGCAACATTTATTATAGCTATCAGGCAGGAGTGTGTACGTGCGGGTGTACTTGCGTACATGTACGTTTGTTATGTCGTGTGCGGTGATTCATGTCTTTGTATATGTAAAAATACGACAAATAAATACAACAATGTATCAAACATGGTATGAAGCATTTCATTCATTTTATTAATTGTCGTCACAGATCTAGACACCGTTAAGTTCGTTTATAACAGCACTTTGTATTGCACTAATATAATACATCATTACGTTTGTACATTTAATATTTTGTATGTGTATGTTTAAGGCAAAATATGTTATTTATAAATATAAAAAAACTAAAATAATAAGTCTACATAAAAATCAATGATATTTTATTGTATCGGTATTAATATTTAGAAGAATAATCGAGTTTTTTTTAATTTGGCCCAACATTTAAACTATGAACCAAGTATACCGAAAGAATAACTATTATAATAATGGCTTGATTTGTAAATGATGACGTCACGTTCAATTATACCTTCACGTTCGACAGACATCACAATGCAAATGTAATACTATAATATGTGCTATGTAACATACAGCAAACAGACTCTAAAATAAAATATAAAATCAATCGCTCATAAACTGTAAGAAAATAACAATTAAAAGTGAAATTTAAATTAACACCCGGTCGAAAGCCGTGCCTATACATTTACGATTTTCATTATTCCTTTCGAACTTTTCAGTATTGTACAAATAATAATATTAGGTTAACTTTTTTTTAACAATTTTATTTAAAGTACATGGTACTCATATATTAATCGGTTTCATTATACCACGGATGAATTATTTCTCCATGTTAATTTACATAACCATGTTTTATAAACAGTTATGTTATTAACGAAACAGATGTTTATTATAGCTATGCTATTTAGTCACAAACATTACATACAATGCATTCATAATATACACAACTAAAAGAAAAATGTATGTACAAACTCTACATATTTACAGTGTAGATCAGAATAATGAATATCGTCAAAGCTATGACATGAATCCCATTTATAACAATTAGACGGATTTGTTTTGGATGCAGCATATACAATCAGTACATTTTTTTTCTAATGCTTGGTTCCCACTAGAGACGCAACACATTTGACCAATCCCAAGCGATGAAATATTCGAATTGTCACTTGCCATTGGTCAACTCGCTTGAGGCTTAAGTCTCTAGTTGGGAACCAGGCTTTAGTTATTGCGGCCAACGCAAATACGTCTAAGTTGTATATGTGGTAACCAAGTCTTAAAAGAGTACTGTGCATACGAATTTAGGCAACAAAACCTACGTGCAAAATGATTCTACTGGAATGTTCAACATTAGGCTAGTTGCATTGGTGAAAGCTATCAATGACCGTTACATCTATGATATGACAATTTAATTCAATTGTGAAACTTAACTCGATTCACCATAACACATGTTTCGTAACACCACTTGGCATGTTTCTTTCATCATTTAACATACACCAGTATTTACATGTATACGCATGCCTTGTATCTACTCATGCCTTGTAACTACGCATGCCTTGTAACTACGTATGTCTTGTAACTACACATGCCTGGTAGAGCTGCTGCTGATATTACATTGCTGCAAACTTTATGTTCTGTGCAAACCGGTTGCTGAAAAACGGTGTCTTTATTGAACAAGCAAAGCACGATGCACAGTCGATAATTGCAAACTTTGTGTATGCGCAGTTCGTGAAAAGATTGCGTTTGGACCTTTTACTATGGTATTAATAATTGATGACATTGCCAAAAACGCCGTTGCAAATTTTCTATGCAAACTTCCACATTTTATTGTCCTCTTTGCTAACAACCAAATAATTGTAACAGCGATGTTTAGCTATCAATTTTGCATTCATGTTGTATCTCGGCTCATTATAATATATTGTAAGCACTAGTTAGGATTCAATTATTATTACTTTGAACACGATGAGGGACAGTACCTCTTGTGTCATCAAATCCATAACTGTGAGAACGACTTAGTAAAGGCTTAGCACAGTCTTTCGTTTTATATTTGCCAGCATCATATGATTTCAGAAGCATGCTAGGTGATGGGGGTGATATACGAAAATCAACAGTTTTACCTCTATCAGAAGTCCATTTATTAGGAGGTTTGCCCAATAATTTTCCACATTTAGGTTTTCTATCAAGTGTTGTATATACACCAACGCGGTCTTTTGTCCTTAGTGAAATAGTAGGGCTACCACGTGGGCTTGGGTTCCGTTTGCCCTTTTCTACTTTTGTATACATCACGCCTTCCTCAAAAGATTCACAGTCACTCATCAGCTCAAGATTTGCATACAAATCATCTGCGAATAACTGTTCGATATTATTCCAACTACTTGATTCCATAGTGCTGTCTGGCTCGCTCGTTTCTGGTTGACTAAATTGTAACTCTGCATAAATTGGATTAATCGCTTCAATATATTCACTTCCACAACTTTTAATTTGTCTGCGAACTGATCGTGGTCTGTTGTGAACCTGATCATCATTTGTCTTTCCGTTATAACGAAGAACATTATTTACAACGTCACTCATTTCATCCGATATATTTTCACTACTACCTTTCTGAACGTCGTATTTAATTCCTGTATTCTGTAGATTGTATTTCAAATTTGAATACATACTACTCTTCATGTCACGATTTAATAACGCACTGTCCTCTGTCACATCTGAAATCTCAGTTTTAAAACTTTCCTCAAATTCATTTATGGACATTGGGCAAATGATAATATTAGAATAGATTGAAGATAGATCATTTAAGCTACTATTCGAATCTCGTGTGTTAGTGGAACTTTTATGCGTGGGATGCATCTCTGCTTGAAGCACATGTATATTTCCTGCAGGAACACCACTACTATCACTGTTCTGGATGCTGATCTTAGGGATTTGTCTTCCTGGACAATCAAACGCTTCCTCATAAATATCTTCAGTTTCATTGCTCTGTCTGAAAAAGTTCCACACCGCGTTTTTCATCAACCCCATGTATTCTGGTTGTGCCTCCTCTTGTTTGTATTCCTGATACTCACCAGACGCGTCAATTGGTGTTGGCAGTGATGCCGGGGAACCAGCTGTATCTCCTAGACACATTTTAGCAATATGATGTTTTTCTTTTGGAGTTCTTGGGTAAGTGTGGCTTACAGCAGGGTTATTGGCATCATCGTAGACTAGATGCATTACGGTCATCCCTTTCGGTAATATGTCTATAACACTGTTGTATGTTTTATTTGTAAAGCACTGACTTGTTGGCCGAACACCTGTAAATTACAATTTTTAATTGAAAATATATTATTTACAGATGGTTAAATTATTCCATTTCAACATTATATTTGGTGACAATGTGCTAGATTGACTAGTAAGCATTCTCATATAGATTCATGAAAAAACGCTGACAATATTTTCTATTTATTTATCGATATATTAAGGACTACTTCCCTATTTTTAATGTCCTCTTTCTATATAGTGAAGATTCAGTTTATAAAATCATAAAGTTCTTACATGTTTCATTGCTTTCAAGACATTTTTCTTCCATTTCATTGACAGTGGCATAGGTGTCGTCTCTGTGAGGAAAATAACATTTTATAAACACTAATGAGAAAGGTTTTCATCATACTGTAGAACTATATACTGCACTATAGAACTATTTATGCTGTATTTGGTAACAATATTTTTATTTAAATCCAATCAAATGTTTAGATTTCTTTTATGTATGAATTAGAATGCATATTTATCGTCAATCGTTATCATCTAGTGCGAACGAGCCTTTAGGTATACATACGATTTAGACAGTATTATTCTCCATGCAATCACGTGTTACAAATAAAAGTTTTAATTTGAAAAGTATAACTACAATAGACCTATGATGGATCATAATACAATAATGCTGTTGACCTAAATTATTTAAACCATCAAACGGATTGTAAATTAGATTCAGCAAACATTACATTTTCTGCAGGTGTTTAGGTTGTGTCGTGTAATCATGATATTGTAGGCCTAACGTAATTGATCGATACACAAAAAAATAGCAAATATGATTGATATTCAAATGCCAAATTGTATGACATACATTTCTTGATTGATTATGTATTTCACAGGTGAAGGGTTAAAGTGAATTAAAGGGGATCTACATCTCACGAATCCACACAATGTGCCAAGTGAAATATATCTGATTCATTTTCAGTTCATGTTTATACCGTATAGTAGGCATGTGGTGAATTTTTGACAGAATCGATTAGGAACTACTAGCTGTGAATATTATTCGTAAAGTCTGAAACAGGTCATATCTATTTATTTATAGATATCATTTAATTAAATATCGTTAGCAATACTAATTACTTCTATTACTACACTATTTTAATAAACTAGAAATTGTGTTATAATTATAATATCCTTAAGTAGGCATTAAAATACAGATGAGAGAAATACAGTTGTTAATAGTTATGACGGTGACGAAGAACACATGATAATACAAAAAAAAAAAACATGTTGAGGATTATGTTGAAAAATAATTTTATATTGTTACAAAAATGTTCGGTAAAATATATGTCCACACTATCAAACTAGTGATAGAAAAAAGTGTGATGTACCCAAATATGGTAGTGATATGCCCAAATATGGTAGTGATATGACATCATCGTGTCCATATTATGGGCACGTCATATTTTTCTATCTTTAGCTTTATAGATAGAATAAAAATAAATATGTTTTTAAATATAAACGATTAGAAATGAATTTATTTATTTGAAAAAAATGCGGCTAACCTTGAATTGGTTTTTCTGTTATTTCTACATCTTGTGCAGACGATCTTGGTAGCCAGTGCCATGATAGCACACAGGACGAACATAGCCGCCGGAAGACTAGCTGCTAGTAGTGTTGATGTTTGTGTTTGCGAATCTTTCTCATTTTGTTTTTCTAGAGACAACAAATTACTATGTCACAATCATGAATTTTACATTCATTGTTCCATCACTCATTCTTTCCTTCATTCGTTCGGTTCATTCGTTCGGTTCATTAGTTCGGTTCATTCGTTCGTTCTTCCGTTAGTTCATCATCATCATCATCATCATCATCATCATCATCATCATCATCATCATCATCATCATCATCATCAATCATTCACTTACGTTTCCTTTAATTCATTCAATGAATAATCAATCAATAAACTATTCATTCGATTATTCATTCAATCATCAATCATTCATTCATTCCTTCCTTCCTTTAATTCATTCGTTCATTCGTCGTCCGTTGGGTCATTCATTCATTTTCTCCCCACCCCCATATTCATTTTGTTGAGGTACCTACCCGGTACACACGTCTGTCCTTGTACACATCCACAGTCTCCGTCCGTAGTGGTACAAACGGTGGAATGAGGACATCTGCATTGTTGTAAACATTTACTACCAAAATACCCGGATTTACATGGACTATCACATCTAAAGCATGATAATACAAATAATATATAGTGGAGATGCACTTACAATACAGAGTATTACTATACAAATGTACGTTATATATTATATTATTCTTAAGCTCTGTCTAGTTTGACATGTGTGTCCAAATATAATAGTGATATGCTTAAATATGGTAGTGATATAGCATCATCATGCCCATAAATGGGCACATCACATTTTTTGTCACATAAAGTTTTATAGTGTATGCAGAGCTTTATACGACTAGCGAGTTGATAAGAAGGGTATGGTGACGATGCCGATGTGTAAAGTTGTTAATGGAAGTTCCAAAGACGAAAAATCTACGTTCAAATATTATTATAATAATTTATTAATAATCAGGATAGTGTATGCATCCGACAAGAAAGTTGATTGACATAAAAACAAATTGATAGAAGGGACATTGAGACACGATGTCACGTTTTAGAACTTCTTCTATGCCAACCCCCACATATGGTACCAATCTGGATGCTAAGACAGGTGTAAAGCTCAAACACTCAATTAAAATCCGATACACTATTACACTAATTGAGATGTAACTTTCTTTTGTTTTCTTAACAAAAACTTGGAATTTAAGGCGATTAGGAGCTCCAATTAAAAACAATTTTATAGGCAGAATTTAATAGTGTTAAGTGTCATCTCTTAAAGAGAAATAATGGTTGTTATTTCTGTGTTGGTCTTACTCAATGTGGTCTCTAATTAGAGGAATTATTTAATTGGAGTGATATCTTGTCCAGAAAATGTCTAGATTACGATTACGCATGCGCTGCTTATTAAGTTAAAAACTTATCAAACGTGCCCTATGTGACTGACATACAATCATTCATTCATTCATTGTAAAAACTATCAAATTAAACTTCATGAATAAGGTATTTAAATCACGTCCTATTGGGATCTTACCACAAATGTCTTTAACCTATTTACGATAGACATGTAAAAACATGAATAAGCGTTTTTACAATGTTAATTTGATTTTATTAGTATATGTATGATTTTAAACTAAACCTGTCATTTATATATTATAGTACTGCACCGCCGACTGTCAAAACATTTCCACTTAATTTCTTATATAAGGTTTTCGTTAAAAATAATTTCTACAAGTCGAGTCACCAGTCACAAATAACAAAGTTGTCCAAAACATTCCAAAAAATCTAGAAATATTTACTTTGTTTTTTTATAAAATTCAATAATTATTTGAATAATAGTAATAAAATAAAAAGTAAAAGTATAGCCTATTAAGTGTAAAATAATATCATATAAGGATTTAATAATATTGTTTGTATTAAGAAAATAATCGTATAAATATTTAATACATATACATACTGTACATATTTTATATGTGACAATTATTTTTTCTTATCTAGAAATAAGTATGAGTGAAAAAAACAATTATTTTAATATTAAGTGTTATATTTATTCTTGGTTAGGGCCCTATAAGTGTTTAATCATCAACATTGACGATCCTAAGAAAACGTGGTAAATTTGTTTGTGATTTTTTTTTATGCTTAACAGGAAATTTGTGATTGAAGTTTTAGATATGAATTAGTCATTGGATCATTGGAACGGTCAAGTATACATATTGTGGTAGACTTACAATCCCTGACAAAACGATAACTCATTACAAAGATTTAATAATTTCCTAACAACCGAAGCACCTTATGTAGTTTATAAGCACGTTCTCAATGATAATATCAATTGCACTATCAACATTAATCAATGTTAAACATAGGCAATAAATTTAAACTATACGGATTCTGAGAACTATTCTTTTTAAGCGCATGCATAGTGATATATGTAAATTATTTGTGCGGAGAGAAGCTAAACCAAGACAATAGAAAGAATGTATTTTGATTAAGACAACGAACAAGACAACACATGTGAAAAGTGAGAGCGTTAATTAGTATAATGTCGACTAAACACTGAATGCTTGAAACGTTTCAAAACAAGAACGTAGGATTCACGTAATATTTATGTAGTTATATTAAGAATTCAATTTATGCCCGTATGAAGTAGGCATACAATACAGTTTTTGCACGTCAAGATAGGAAAGTACATGTCATGTTTATGTTTCCATTTTAAACTATAGATGGGCATACTACTGTAGGCCTACATGTAGGCTACTAACATTAAAACTGAAAATATAATAATATGGTAGTTTAGTTTGTATGTGTCCCTTAGGTGACGGTGATCGTTCGTCTAAGCCCTCGTCCCTTATGGCAGATCCACGTGTTGCTAAATAGTCAGATTTGTAAATTCTTGACAAATTGGTTTAAACCTTCTACGCTGACATATCACTCACTTTCGTTAAATATACTTTATATTGATTCTAATAACAGTAAATAAAGCATGTATGATTTGGTGATTTGCGAAGTCATAGCCGGGCTCAATCAACCAGGTTAGGTTATCAGAATTCGGGCTACAACTGACAAGTGTTAAATGACATCTTCTATAATGAAATATTGGGTACAAAAATCATGATTCACCGAATAAGATTATCTTATTAAAATATTAAGGTGTCTATAATACCTTTCTTTGTCTACGCAAGTACAGTGACCTGTCACGTGATCACATGTTGAGTTATTACTGCACGCTCCACATTTGTGTCGACATCCGTCACCATAGTAACCAACAGAACATTTTTCGTCACATTTGCCCGACTGCCATCCAGGTGAACACAAGCACATCTCACTTTGGTTCATTCTGACAATTGTCCCGCCATTTTTACAAATGCAATTTCCTGTAAAATCGGGATAATGTAAATAAATAAATCGACATACAATAGAACACCCTAGGGAACATCTATTAAGGAGACACTTTGTTGGGTCTCCAATGTGTCCCTTAATAGAGGTTAAACTATATCTTTTTAATGTATACAAACCCTCTTTAAGACACTCTATTCAGGAGATACAACCACCAAGAAGACACGTGTTGGTTGTGCCTTAACATTTATATGGCTCACCCTTATCTTCGAAATAATCTTTTTTTTTTACATTACGCCTATACAGCATTTACTTCACCAAACATACAGACTAAATGCTTGTTATTGTATATCATTCAATAATTCAGAAATTCATGTTTATTTTATACAAATAAAATACATGAAATGTACTTGTAAAATACAACAATGTAACTTTAATACAAAAAAAGTTAAATGTTAAAATATGAAGGTAGGTTAGGCCTATAATGAATTAATAATAATTAGTTATTACTGGTTGATACCAGTTTTAACGAAAGGGAACACAAATAATCGCAAAACTTAATTATATAAAGTTGCAGTCATGAGTGATGACGACGATAATAATGACATAGGGTAGTATTTTATTTTAGGTAAAAATAATATAAAATACCTAATATTGTGTCACATCCTGCGTCGTCACAAAAACATTCCTTGGAGCAGTCGGCACCATAGAAACCACTTGGACATCTGTCCATACAACTATATAAATTATAATAATTATAATGATTGTTGATGGTTAAGAGTAACACTAACACTTTTCTCTTTTATGGCGTAAACATCACTTTATTCAGAACAATGTCATCTTTCATTTCATCACCATAAAATCATATTACTTTCAGTATTATCAAATTTTTCAACTTCATTAACATTTTAAATCTTGTAAATTCATTTAATGTATTCCATATTACTTTTCATAAATTTTCTTATAATTTTCTATATTACACTTACATTAATCATGGAGGTATCCATGCATTAATATTATTATTGATAATTTTAATTCACTCAGAATGTTACACATGTTTGCCCTCTAAACGGACATTAAAACTACACTATGTAACTTTGTATATTCGGTATAATATAACCCGAAAAGTGAGGCAACTTTATTATTAGATATTTCGTTTGGTTCTTATCAGTTTGTATCCTTTTTGTTAACTATTTCAATTGCTAACCCAGTACATTTTTTCTTGGCTAACCCCTTATTTTTAGAAATGAATAAATGTGGTATGTAATGTATTGTAATTGAGGTAATTTTACAGGCGCATTACGTAGGCATAAACACGCTGATTATGTATTGTAGCTCTGTCTATCGAACTTCATGTGCCCATATATGGACATGATGATGTCATACTACCATACTTGGGCACATCACATTAGTTTGATCGTGTAAGTAAACAGAGCTTTATGAAACAAATAGATGATGCTGGTGGTACTTACTCTGCCTCTTTACAGATACAATTACCAGTGAAACGGTCACATCGCGCCCCGTCCCCACAGTTACATCGATGTGAACAGTTAATTCCGTATTTTCCCTCAATGCACTCATCTTGACAGAATGGCCCTGTCCATCCGGCAGGACAGATACACAATCGTTTATCAGGCTCACATTTAGCATTATGTTGACATGGACAATCTGGAGAAATAACAACAATATTTAAACCAACATAGCCTATTATATATTACCATATTTTTCGTTAAATATATATATGCTTATTCGGAAAATAAATCCAATCCAATAAAGACAATTGAATGATCAATGCTGTTGTTATCAGTGATAGGATCTCATTAAAGATACAAATAAATATTATGTCTAAAACAGTCAGTCTAAAATCAAACGATAAATTAACAGCCAGAAACATATATACCAAGCTTTCGGATACTACTAATCCTTCATCATATACAGTATGTATAGGCCCTATATTCGTTTTGTTTTCCCTAAGTATAGGCATCTAAAAATAAAAAGACCTTAGTATTACGTGGTGTTACGTAACGTACAGGAAAAATTAAAAGACAGTACAAACCCTAAGAAAGAAGACAGACTAGCGAAAGAATCATGTTATCGAAAACAATCTATAGATGAATGAAGAGAAGTATGGTTTATGTCAAAAGATCGAATTATATCTAATCTTTACAAAATATGTTTGTATGCCTTAATATGGAGAAATTAGTGCATACCTTATATTAATTTAGTGTGTGAATATTAGCCTAATATACACATAACATTTTACAATATAATTCTTTTTTTTTAGCATTTAGCATTAATTTTAATAAATACATGGTAGAAAAGGAAAGCCCAGATTGGGGCTTTTAATATTTGAATATTTGGGTCAATCAGCTACAGTTCACTATATGTTGACCCTGGTCTCCCCAATTTCAGTTTTTTTGGTTATGTATATACTGAAATAGACCGAAAAAATAATGAAATGAAATGTTTTTATAAATTAAAACAGTGTAGCCACTATAAAGAGTTCCTGTAGATTAATTCCGGTAGTGTCCGGAAGTGACAAAAAATATCTTCTTTTTATCAGAAAATAATTTCCCAAATAATGTGTTACTTGTATCATAGATACATTATATTGAACTATAGTATCTCTTTCTTGTATCGGTATTCGATATTCACAATGGTGCATAATGTATCGTTATGTTATACCGTACTTACCAATAGGACAATGATTTTTATCAGCAAATATATTCCTACAGCATGTAAAATAAAGATCCCAACCTCGACGTTTAACTACAGCATTACTGAAATGTAAAAAAAAAAAGAAAATTGAATAACATTAGTTGGGACTTTCTTTATCATAACATGGTTGGTTTATATTGGTACAGTAGCCTACGGTATGTATCTATACAGTATAAAGTATGTGCTTTTCTGATAGGGACTATACACTAAAAGAATGTAGATTAGATAGTATCGCTGTGAATGCATATACACACCGTTAGAACTTTATTTGTCTACTTATTTATTATCATTATTTATTTAGGGTCCCCCATCCTTTTTCTGTGTAAAATTGCTCATTTAAGGCCGTCGATAAAAACATAAAAATAGCAAAACATCTATCTATAATAGATTAAGAGGATATTACTTGTGAGAAGGGGGTGACTTTTTCGGTACCGAAAGTGCCCTCTTGAGAGGTACTGTAAGTTGCTAATAACAAACTTGTATAACACACCTTGAACACGTCTACGCTTTTCTTAGAGAGAATTTAAGTAACATTCAATTTTGTAACCAAGTATTTCTACCTTAATTTGAACTATACCTCATATCATTAATAGGAACATATACAGTAGATGTGGTCTATAGAGTATACCACTATTCTGTCAAGTACCCTGCTACGATAAGATCTAACGATCAAAATGGAAATATTCAACGATTCCATTTTAATAATCTTTCAAATCTTGATTTCACTTTCATTTTCCGATAGTTCTCATATTGTGTTTTTTGAAATCTATGTTTCTGCGACATATATTAAATCTTTTCCTCTCCTTTCTCTGTGGACCTACATTCGTTGCTATTATTTTTACATCGCTCTGTCTAGAATTTCAACCATTGTTTAAGACAATATCGTTTTATTTTATTATGTACAGTCAGACTATTATGTAGTTCTATGCATATTTACATCTTATCATCATAATTCAGTTTGATTTCATTGTATATGACTATAACACTGAATGAGTCTCCGTCATATACCCAATCTGTCTATTTAAATCCATGTCCACTTTAATAAACTATTAACCATTGAAACACCTTACGATATTTTCGTCTACCTAATGTATTACTACTGGTTATTCAGTGTCGGTAGTTCGTGCGTTCATAATTTATGTATCACAAACTTTCAACGTAACACAAAAGAATAGAAGGTATGCAGAAATAGTACTGTACTGTTAATAATAATAGTGTGGCAGAACAAGTGTTACAGTTAGTATATAGTATAGGGATAGTGGTGATCCAAAAATGGGTTAATATTGTTCAGCGCTTAGAGGTTTTACAACATTAGGCGCTATATAAATCCAGGATATTATTATTATTATCACTTGAGTGAGTGAGTGGCCGAGCGGTTGAGACAGTGAAACCGTAATTACGTAGTCATAACATCGGCAGGGGTTCGAGGCTCACTCACTCCATGGTTCTGGTAGTAGAACGAGTCTTCTCGGATAAGGACTATAAACCGTAGGTCCAGTGTACACATCTAGCTCGTGTGCACTTTAAAGAACCTAGTACATCTTTCGAGACGAGTAGGGGGTTACCCCGGTGTATTAGTACATCACAGCCACTGATCACCAACTGGGCCCTCTGGGAGACCAGTCTTTGACTGAAGAGGTTACCCAGTATAAATATAAATTTCAATCATTTCATTATTAGTAGTATAATAGAGGTAGTGGTATAACAGTATAGATAGTGACGTAGCAGTATAATAGAGGTAGTGGTGTAGCAGTATAAGAGAGGTAGTGGTGTAGCAGTATAATAGAGATAGTGACGTAGTAGTATAATAGAGGTACTGGTGTAGCAGTATAAGAGAGATAGTGACGTAGCAGTATAATAGCGGTAGTGGTGTAGCAGTATAAGAGAGGTAGTGGTGTAGCAGTATAAGAGAGATAGTGACGTAACAGTATAATAGAGGTATTATACTGCTAAGTCACTATCTCTCTTATACTGCTACACCACTACCTTTATCATACTGCTACACCATACCTCTATTATACTGCTACACCACTACTTTTATCATACTGCTACACCACTACCTCCATTATACTGCTACACCACTACCTCTATTATACTGCTACACCACTACCTCTATTATCCTGCTACGCCAATACCTCTATTATACTGCTACACCACTACCTCTATTATACTGCTACACCACTACCTCTATTATACTGCTACACCACTACCTCTATTATACTGCTACACCACTACCTCTATTATACTGCTACACCACTACCTCTATTATACTGCTACACCACTACCTCTATTATCCTGCTACGCCAATACCTCTATTATACTGCTACACCACTAGCTCTATTATACTGCTACACCACTACCTCTATTATACTGCTACACCACTACCTCTATTATACTGCTACACCACTACCTCTATTATCCTGCTACGCCAATACCTCTATTATACTGCTACACCACTACCTCTATTATCCTGCTACGCCAATACCTCTATTATACTGCTACACCACTAGCTCTATTATACTGCTACACCACTACCTCTATTATACTGCTACACCACTACCTCTATTATACTGCTACACCACTACCTCTATTATACTGCTACACCACTACTTTTATCATACTGCTACGCCAATACCTCTATTATACTGCTACGCCAATACCTCTATTATACTGCTACACCAATACCTCTATTATACTGCTACGCCAATACCTCTATTATACTGCTACACCACTACCTCTATTATACTGCTACACCACTACCTCTATTATACTGCTACACCACTACCTCTATTATACTGCTACACCACTACTTTTATCATACTGCTACACCACTAGCTCTATTATACTGCTACACCACTACCTCTATTATACTGCTACACCACTACTTTTATTATACTGCTACACCACTACCTCTATTATACTGCTACACCACTACTTTTATTATACTGCTACACCACTACCTCTATTATACTGCTACACCACTACCTCTATTATACTGCTACACCACTACCTCTATTATACTGCTACACCACTACTTTTATCATACTGCTACACCACTACCTCTATTATACTGCTACACCACTGCCCGTTATTATACTAATACACCACTATCTCTATTTAAATCGTACAGTACTTGCTTTATACTGTCTGGAGGTCTGTCGTTGATATTTAAGATGTAGTTCAATTCTTGACTGAAATAGATTAGGCGATTAGATTGAATCATCATACTGGAAATGTGGTTTGCAAAAGTGTATTATTTATAACCTAAGTCTGGTGTGTTCACACTGTAAAATAATATACACATCGTGTCTTTTGTAACATTTTTTTTACATTAAATAACTGTCCCATTACTATATTTAATTTATTTATTATCACATTTTCACTATGGCGTGTTCACGCTGTTTTGTTTACTTTATATTTATTTTCCATTTGTTTTCTCTATTATTTTGTTTTTGGCATTCCCGGCACAAGGGTAAACCATGGAGGGTATTGAATATTTTCTCGTCAATGATTACACCTGTCTAGGATTCTCCTTTCGTTTATTACCTGTTATCTGTACAGTACACTGTTCATTTGCCGAAATGTAATTGTCATTTATATTTATGCACATACCGGTAAACTACAACTGGCTGCCTTTAGACATAAATAAATGTTTTTGAATTGAAATTGAAAATAGATGCACATGGTTCACTGCTGATGTATTCCATGCGTTAATGACTGTGTGGGCCTACTTACTTTTTCACAATATAAAAATAAATAAATGTAATGACTCACCTGCACTCATAACCACCGTTTCGTTGTTTATTACCCTTATTAGCCATACCATCAATACATCCTACCAGGAACGGTAAAATCAAAGCTAAATGTACGATTCCCATATCTAGGCAATAATGAATCCACAATGTGCATTGGTATCCTTGTTAAAAGTTCACATAGGTAATATATCTCTTTGGAAAAAGGAACAACCAAGTACCAGCTAAACGTGTATTATAAGCCTATGTGATTTTAGGCCAAGTACCGTTTACTGGTGTATACAGAAATGTCAACAAGTGGGGATCCACAGGCAATATATTTAACGCGATACTAGTGAATATACAGATCAGGAAACGGAAAAAAGACAAAACACTGATACCTCCAGAGAAATCGCTATCGATTGGAGCAACAAATGCGTTCAAACAGGTCTAAGAGATGACGCGTCTTTTCTATAACTCGTCACTTCCTTTATTTACCAGGTCAGCCTGTTAAAATACACGTAGGATTTAAGTATTGTCAATTAATTGTTCTTACTCATCCGCCACAAGATACACTTATAAATAAGGATTAGTACGGTCATTCATGGAGAAATAACTAACTTATTTCTCCATGGGTCATTGCAGAGCTACATTCGTTTGTTAAATGTGTTTGAGTAGCGTATAGGACAAATTATGGCAACAGGATACTCATGGTTGTCTTAAATTCAAACTTTACACCAATAAAGATTCATACCTACTGTGCCTCTTTTGCACTACGCTAATGTATTCGCGCGAATAGAAAAACATTGACTAGTGCGCATGCGTATTTATATTTGCACCTACTTTTTTTAACGTGAAAATTGTGCCACTAATTAAAACTTACGTTTGTCCGATTCGCGCGAATATATTCGTCTGGTGGAAAACAGGCTTTAGACATTAGATAAGGACAGCTTTTTAATGCAGTCATGGATGAAAGAAATTATTTATATTTTTTATTATAATAGTTTGTGTTATGCATTTTTTTGTTTGCCTTTTTTAAACATTATTATTACGTTTCTATGATGTTTATATATATATATATATATATATATTAATTATGATTCAATAGAAGGAAATAAGTGTTTATATTGAATTGAATAGAAATTTCGTGTAGGAGGTAACAAAAACCTAAAATTCAGAATTGAATATATTTTGTATAAATGTTATGTTAAAATATGATTAGGCCTATATATAAACAAATCAGATTATAGCATTGTGTGTTGCGTGTCCAGGGTTATGAATCGGCGCCTATAGGATGTGTTTCAGAATGTTGTGCAGTATATTTGTTTTCAACGTACTGTGGCTATAATAATTCGTTCGCTTTCTAAAGCAACTTTTTATTCTGTGTTATCATTTTCTTGTTATACCACCTCCCACTTGGACGTAACACAAGGACGTAAAAGTGTTGACCAATGACAAGCGACGGGTTGATAGATCATGATTGGTCAAATTACTTGTGTTGCTTTATCTTCAATATAGGCCGCCCTCTGTCGCTGTCTGCTTCCAAGTAGTTCGCTCTGAAAACATTAAACAATGAGTAAATATCACTTTTTAACGTGAACTCATAACTTTCTGTTCCTTTAGGAGAGGCAGCCCTTCACACTTTTTATTTTGTTAAATAAATTTAAAAGAGCTGAAGCATTTCCAAAGAATTTAAAAAATTTTCTATTTTCTCATTCTTTTTCTTTTAAAGTTCGATACTAATAACATGTATTGAGATACTAATTTTTTTGTACTATATAGTACAGGGAAATTTTCCAAAAATTGCCAAATATCAACTCTTTTATTTTTGACATAACTAGTTACCATATCATAATTGACATGCGTGTTCTGCGCTTGTCAATTATGATAATATGCTAACCAGTTATGTCGAAAAGTAGAAAGATCGGAAATAAGATGGTTATAATGCAATATATGCGCATATAGGCCTATAGCAATGTTATTGCATAGTAATAGTATTTTCAAAAGTGCGTATTTTGGCCATTTAAAAAAATTATCTGTCTCCAAAAATGGCCAAAATACGCCATTTTTAAAATAATAATAATAATAATAAACAGTATTTATATAGCGCCTAATACTGTTAATATGTAATAATATTGCTATATATGTGCATATTATTGTGTTATAAGCATCTTATAGACATATAGTAACCATTTATGTCAAAAAATAAAAAGGTTAAAATTTTGCTATTTTTAAAAATATCCCTGTAGGCCTATTAGGCCTATAGTACAGAGATTTTTCTTCTAAAAAATTGCCAAAATACGCACTTTTTAAAATATTGATATTTTGCCATAATATTGCTATGCATTATAAGAATCTTATAGACGTGTAGTAACCATTTATGTCCAAAAATAAAAAAGGTCTAAATTTGGCTATTTTTTGAAAATATCCCTGTACTATAGTACGGAGAAATTTGAGAAAAGTGGCCAATTTTCGACCCTTTTATTTTTTGACATAAATGGTTACTATTACATAATAAGCATGCACAGAGACGAATAATGGGTTCTGCGTATGTCAATTTTTTGAAACAAGGCCAACAGCCATAAGTCGATTGCTCTCAGAAAAAAATGAACTTTCAAAAAGTAATGTACTTTAAAACTTTTCTGTACATCAAAACAGTTCAAAAAGTACAGAAAAGCGATAAAACGCATAGTGATACCGGACCGACAGACAGACCGACAGATCGAAAGACCGACCGACCGACCGACCGAAAGACCGACCGACCGACATAGTGAACTATAGAGTCGCGTCCACGCGACTAAAAATATACTATAAAAATGTATTTCTTATTTTATTTAAAAAATCATGAGTCTCCTCTCCTTAATTGCCTAAGTCACACAGTTGACTTAGGCAGAAAAACACAAAAACGATCTGAGCATGTGCAAATGTATATAAAAGCACTCAGATTTAAATGTACAGAGGGCAGTATAATGATATAAGCAGTGAGTTAGGCAGATCATACGTCAGCTCTCCTTAATTGCCTAAGTCACACAGCTGACTTAGGCAGAAACACAAAAAATATAGTATATTGATATAAGCAGTGAGTTAGGCAGATCATAAGTCAGCTCTCCTTAATTGCCTAAGTCACACAGCTGACTTAGGCAGAAACACAAAAAATGTAGTATATTGATATAAGCAGTGAGTTAGGCAGAAAAAAAAATTATGACTTAGACACTTTTGTTATGAGGCTGTCGATATCATCTATATACAAAAAATGCTACCTTTAAGTAACAAAATTTAATAGCATCAGCTCTTCAGATTAAAATTAACACTGATGAATTTAGAAAAGAAAAGTGGCAATAAAAGAGAAAGAATTTGTAACAAATGGGTTAAAAAATATACTATAAAAATGTATTTCTTATTTTATTTAAAAAATCATGAGTCTCCTCTTCTTAATTGCCTAAGTCACACAGCTGACTTAGGCAGAAACACAAAAAAACGATCTCAGCATGTGCAAATGTATATAAAAGCACTCAGATAATGTACAGAGGGCAGTATAATGATATAAGCAGTGAGATAGGCAGATCATAAGTCAGCTCTCCTTATTTGCCTAAGTCACACAGCTGACTTAGGCAGAAACACAAAAAATATAGTATATTGATATTAGCAGTGAGTTAGGCAGAAAAACAAAAAACAAATTATGACTTAGACACTTTTGTTATGAGGCTGTCGATATTATCTATATACAAAAAATGCTACCTTTAAGTAACAAAATTTAATAGCATCAGCTCTTCAGATTAAAATTAACACTGATGGTTTTAGAAAAGGAAAGTAGCAATAAAAGCGAAAGAATTTGTAACAAATGGGTTAAAAAATATACTATAAAAATGCATTTCTTATTTTATTTAAAAAATCATGGGTCTCCTCTCCTTAATTGCCTAAGTCACACAGCTGACTTAGGCAGAAACACAAAAAAACAATCTGAGCATGTGCAAATGTATATAAAAGCATTCAGATAATGTACAGAGGGCAGTATAATGATATAAGCAGTGAGTTAGGCAGATCATACGTCAGCTCTCCTTAATTGCCTAAGTCACACAGCTGACTTAGGCAGAAACACACAAAATATAGTATATTCATATAAGCAGTGAGTTAGGCAGATCACAAGTCAGCTCTCCTTAATTGCCTAAGTCACACAGCTGACTTAGGCAGAAACACAAAAAAATAGTATATTGATATAAACAGTGAGTTAGGCAGAAAAACAAAACAAAAATTATGACTTAGACACTTTTGTTATGAGGCTGTCGATATCATCTATATACAAAAAATGCTACCTTTGAGTAACAAAATTTAATAGCATCAGCTCTTCAGATTAAAATTAACACTGATGATTTTAGAAAAGGAAAGTAGCAATAAAAGAGAAAGAATTTGTAACAAATGGGTTAAAAAATATACTATAAAAATGTATTTCTTATTTTATTTAAAAAATCATGAGTCTCCTCTCCTTAATTGCCTAAGTCACACAGCTGACTTAGGCAGAAACACAAAAAAACGATCTGAGCATGTGCAAATGTATATAAAAGCACTCAGATTTAAATGTACAGAGGGCAGTATAATGATATAAGCAGTGAGTTAGGCAGATCATACGTCAGCTCTCCTTAATTGCCTAAGTCACACAGCTGACTTAGGCAGAAACACAAAAAATATAGTATATTGATATAAGCAGTGAGTTAGGCAGATCATAAGTCAGCTCTCCTTAATTGCCTAAGTCACACAGCTGACTTGGGCAGAAACACAACAAATATAGTATATTGATATAAGCAGTGGGTTAGACAGAAAAACAAAAAACAAATTATGACTTAGACACTTTTGTTATGAGGCTGTCGATATTATCTATATACAAAAAATGCTACCTTTAAGTAACAAAATTTAATAGCATCAGCTCTTCAGATTAAAATTAACACTGATGGTTTTAGAAAAGGAAAGTAGCAATAAAAGCGAAAGAATTTGTAACAAATGGGTTAAAAAATATACTATAAAAATGCATTTCTTATTTTATTTAAAAAATCATGGGTCTCCTCTCCTTAATTGCCTAAGTCACACAGCTGACTTAGGCAGAAACACAAAAAAACAATCTGAGCATGTGCAAATGTATATAAAAGCACTCAGATAATGTACAGAGGGCAGTATAATGATATAAGCAGTGAGTTAGGCAGATCATACGTCAGCTCTCCTTAATTGCCTAAGTCACACAGCTGACTTAGGCAGAAACACAAAAAATATAGTATATTGATATAAGCAGTGAGTTAGGCAGATCATAAGTCAGCTCTCCTTAATTGCCTAAGTCACACAGCTGACTTGGGCAGAAACACAACAAATATAGTATATTGATATAAGCAGTGAGTTAGACAGAAAAACAAAAAACAAATTATGACTTAGACACTTTTGTTATGAGGCTGTCGATATCATCTATATTCAAAAAATGCTACCTTTAAGTAACACAATTTAATAGCATCAGCTCTTCAGATTAGAATTAACACTGATGGTTTTAGAAAAGGAAAGTAGCAATAAAAGCGAAAGAATTTGTAACAAATGGGTTAAAAAATATACTATAAAAATGCATTTCTTATTTTATTTTAAAAATCATGGGTCTCCTCTCCTTAATTGCCTAAGTCACACAGCTGACTTAGGCAGAAACACAAAAAATGTAGTATATTGATATAAGCAGTGAGTTAGGCAGAAAAAAAAATTATGACTTAGACACTTTTGATATGAGGCTGTCGATATCATCTATATACAAAAAATGCTACCTTTATTAAGTAACACAATTTAATAGCATCAGCTCTTCAGATTAAAATTACCACTGATGAATTTAGGAAAGGAAAGTAGCAATAAAAGAGAAAGAATTTGTAACAAATGGGTTAAAAAATATACTATAAAAATGTATTTCTTATTTTATTTAAAAAATCATGAGTCTCCCCTCCTTAATTGCCTAAGTCACACAGCTGACTTAGGCAGAAACACAAAAAAACGATCTGAGCATGTGCAAATGTATATAAAAGCACTCAGATAATGTACAGAGGGCAGTATAATGATATAAGCAGTGAGATAGGCAGATCATAAGTCAGCTCTCCTTAATTGCCTAAGTCACACAGCTGACTTAGGCAGAAACACAAAAAATATAGTATATTGATATTAGCAGTGAGTTAGGCAGAAAAACAAAAAACAAATTATGACTTAGACACTTTTGTTATGAGGCTGTCGATATTATCTATATACAAAAAATGCTACCTTTAAGTAACAAAATTTAATAGCATCAGCTCTTCAGATTAAAATTAACACTGATGGTTTTAGAAAAGGAAAGTAGCAATAAAAGAGAAAGAATTTGTAACAAATGGGTTAAAAAATATACTATAAAAATGCATTTTTTATTTTATTTAAAAAATCATGGGTCTCCTCTCCTCAATTGCCTAAGTCACACAGCTGACTTAGGCAGAAACACAAAAAAACAATCTGAGCATGTGCAAATGTATATAAAAGCACTCAGATAATGTGCAGAGGGTAGTATAATGATATAAGCAGTGAGTTAGGCAGATCATACGTCAGCTCTCCTTAATTGCCTAAGTCACACAGCTGACTTAGGCAGAAACACAAAAAATATAGTATATTGATATAAGCAGTGAGTTAGGCAGATCATAAGTCAGCTCTCCTTAATTGCCTAAGTCACACAGCTGACTTGGGCAGAAACACAACAAATATAGTATATTGATATAAGCAGTGAGTTAGGCAGAACAAAAAAAATTATGACTTAGACACTTTTGTTATGAGGCTGTCGATATCATCTATATACAAAAAATGCTACCTTTATTAAGTAACAAAATTTAATAGCATCAGCTCTTCAGATTAAAATTAACACTGATGAATTTAGAAAAGGAAAGTGGCAATAAAAGAGAAAGAATTTGTAACAAATGGGTTAAAAAATATACTATAAAAATGCATTTCTTATTTTATTTAAAAAATCATGGGTCTCCTCTCCTTAATTGCCTAAGTCACACAGCTGACTTAGGCAGAAACACAAAAAAACGATCTGAGCATGTGCAAATGTATATAAAAGCACTCAGATTTAAATGTACAGAGGGCAGTATAATGATATAAGCAGTGAGTTAGGCAGATCATACATCAGCTCTCCTTAATTGCCTAAGTCACACAGCTGACTTAGGCAGAAACACAAAAAATATAGTATATTGATATAAGCAGTGAGTTAGGCAGATCATAAGTCAGCTCTCCTTAATTGCCTAAGTCACACAGCTGACTTGGGCAGAAAAACAACAAATATAGTATATTGATATAAGCAGTGAGTTAGACAGAAAAACAAAAAACAAATTATGACTTAGACACTTTTGTTATGAGGCTGTCGATATCATCTATATACAAAAAATGCTACCTTTAAGTAACACAATTTAATAGCATCAGCTCTTCAGATTAGAATTAACACTGATGGTTTTAGAAAAGGAAAGTAGCAATAAAAGAGAAAGAATTTGTAACAAATGGGTTAAAAAATATACTATAAAAATGCATTTCTTATTTTATTTTAAAAATCATGAGTCTCCTCTCCTTAATTGCCTAAGTCACACAGCTGTCTAGGCAGAAACACAAAAAAATGTAGTATAATGATATAAGCAGTGAGTTAGGCAGAACAAAAAAAATTATGACTTAGACACTTTTGTTATGAGGCTGTCGATATCATCTATATACAAAAAATGCTACCTTTATTAAGTAACAAAATTTAATAGCATCAGCTCTTCAGATTAAAATTAACACTGATGAATTTAGAAAAGGAAAGTAGCAATAAAAGAAAAAGAATTTGTAACAAATGGGTTAAAAAATATACTATAAAAATGCATTTCTTATTTTATTTAAAAAATCATGAGTCTCCTCTCCTTAATTGCCTAAGTCACACAGCTGACTTAGGCAGAAACACAAAAAAACAATCTGAGCATGTGCAAATGTATATAAAAGCACTCAGATAATGTACAGAGGGCAGTATAATGATATAAGCAGTGAGTTAGGCAGATCATACGTCAGCTCTCCTTAATTGCCTAAGTCACACAGCTGACTTAGGCAGAAACACAAAAAATATAGTATATTGATATAAGCAGTGAGTTAGGCAGATCATACGTCAGCTCTCCTTAATTGCCTAAGTCACACAGCTGACTTAGGCAGAAACACAAAAAATATAGTATATTGATATAAGCAGTGAGTTAGGCAGATCATAAGTCAGCTCTCCTTAATTGCCTAAGTCACATAGCTGACTTAGGCAGAAACACAAAAAAATAGTATATTGATATAAGCAGTGAGTAAGGCAGAAAAACAAAACAAAAATTATGACTTAGACACTTTTGTTATGAGGCTGTCGATATCATCTATATACAAAAAATGCTACCTTTGAGTAACAAAATTTAATAGCATCAGCTCTTCAGATTAAAATTAACACAGATGATTGTAGAAAAGGAAAGTAGCAATAAAAGAGAAAGAATTTGTAACAAATGGGTTAAAAAATATACTATAAAAATGTATTTCTTATTTTATTTTAAAAATCATGAGTCTCCTCTCCTTAATTGCCTAAGTCACACAGCTGACTTAGGCAGAAACACAAAAAAAACGATCTGAGCATGTGCAAATGTATATAAAAGCACTCAGATAATGTACAGAGGGTAGTATAATGATATAAGCAGTGAGTTAGGCAGATCATAAGTCAGCTCTCCTTAATTGCCTAAGTCACACAGCTGACTTAGGCAGAAACACAAAAAATATAGTATATTGATATAAGCAGTGAGTTAGGCAGATCATAAGTCAGCTCTCCTTAATTGCCTAAGTCACACAGATGACTTGGGCAGAAACACAACAAATATAGTATATTGATATAAGCAGTGAGTTAGATCGAAAAACAAAAAACAAATTATGACTTAGACACTTTTGTTATGAGGCTGTCGATATCATCTATATACAAAAAATGCTACCTTTGAGTAACAAAATTTAATAGCATCAGCTCTTCAGATTAAAATTAACACTGATGATTTTAGAAAAGGAAAGTAGCAACAAAAGAGAAAGAATTTGTAACAAATGGGTTAAAAAATATACTATAAAAATGTATTTCTTATTTTATTTAAAGAATCATGAGTCTCCTCTCCTTAATTGCCTAAGTCACACAGTTGACTTAGGCAGAAACACAAAAAAACGATCTGAGCATGTGCAAATGTATATAAAAGCACTCAGATTTAAATGTACAGAGGGCAGTATAATGATATAAGCAGTGAGTTAGGCAGATCATAAGTCAGCTCTCCTTAATTGCCTAAGTCACACAGCTGACTTAGGCAGAAACACAAAAAATATAGTATATTGATATAAGCAGTGAGTTAGGCAGATCATAAGTCAGCTCTCCTTAATTGCCTAAGTCAAACAGCTGACTTGGGCAGAAACACAACAAATATAGTATATTGATATAAGCAGTGAGTTAGACAGAAAAACAAAAAACAAATTATGACTTAGACACTTTGTTATGAGGCTGTCGATATCATCTATATACAAAAAATGCTACCTTTAAGTAACACAATTTAATAGCATCAGCTCTTCAGATTAGAATTAACACTGATGGTTTTAGAAAAAGAAAGTAGCAATAAAAGCGAAAGAATTTGTAACAAATGGGTTAAAAAATATACTATAAAAATGCATTTCTTATTTTATTTTAAAAATCATGAGTCTCCTCACCTTAATTGCCTAAGTCACACAGCTGACTTAGGCAGAAACACAAAAAATGTAGTATATTGATATAAGCAGTGAGTTAGGCAGAAAAAAAAATTATGACTTAGACACTTTTGTTATGAGGCTGTCGATATCATCTATATACAAAAAATGCTATCTTTATTAAGTAACAAAATTTAATAGCATCAGCTCTTCAGATTAAAATTAACACTGATGAATTTAGAAAAGGAAATTAGCAATAAAAGAGAAAGAATTTGTAACAAATGGGTTAAAAAATATACTATAAAAATGTATTTCTTATGTTATTTAAAAAATCATGAGTCTCCTTTCCTTAATTGCCTAAGTCACACAGCTGACTTAGGCAGAAACACAAAAAAACCATCTAAGCATGTGCAAATGTATATAAAAGCACTCAGATAATGTACAGAGGGCAGTATAATGATATAAGCAGTGAGATAGGCAGATCATAAGTCAGCTCTCCTTAATTGCCTAAGTCACACAGCTGACTTAGGCAGAAACACAAAAAATATAGTATATTGATATTAGCAGTGAGTTAGGCAGAAAAACAAAAAACAAATTATGACTTAGACACTTTTGTTATGAGGCTGTCGATATTATCTATATACAAAAAATGCTACCTTTAAGTAACAAAATTTAATAGCATCAGCTCTTCAGATTAAAATTAACACTGATGGTTTTAGAAAAGGAAAGTGGCAATAAAAGCGAAAGAATTTATAACAAATGGGTTAAAAAATATACTATAAAAATGCATTTTTTATTTTATTTAAAAAATCATGGGTCTCCTCTCCTTAATTGCCTAAGTCACACAGCTGACTTAGGCAGAAACACAAAAAAACAATCTGAGCATGTGCAAATGTATATAAAAGCACTCAGATAATGTGCAGAGGGCAGTATAATGATATAAGCAGTGAGTTAGGCAGATCATAAGTCAGCTCTCCTTAATTGCCTAAGTCACACAGCTGACTTAGGCAGAAACACAAAAAATATAGTATATTGATATAAGCAGTGAGTTAGGCAGATCATAAGTCAGCTCTCCTTAATTGCCTAAGTCACACAGCTGACTTGGGCAGAAACACAACAAATATAGTATATTGATATAAGCAGTGAGTTAGACAGAAAAACAAAAAACAAATTATGACTTAGACACTTTTGTTATGAGGCTGTCGATATCATCTATATACAAAAAATGCTACCTTTAAGTAACACAATTTAATAGCATCAGCTCTTCAGATTAGAATTAACACTGATGGTTTTAGAAAAGGAAAGTAGCAATAAAAGCGAAAGAATTTGTAACAAATGGGTTAAAAAATATACTATAAAAATGCATTTCTTATTTTATTTAAAAAATCATGGGTCTCCTCTCCTTAATTGCCTAAGTCACACAGCTGACTTAGGCAGAAACACAAAAAATGTAGTATATTGATATAAGCAGTGAGTTAGGCAGAAAAAAAAATTATGACTTAGACACTTTTGTTATGAGGCTGTCGATATCATCTATATACAAAAAATGCTACCTTTATTAAGTAACAAAATTTAATAGCATCAGCTCTTCAGATTAAAATTAACACTGATGAATTTAGAAAAGGAAAGTAGCAATAAAAGAGAAAGAATTTGTAACAAATGGGTTAAAAAATATACTATAAAAATGTATTTCTTATTGTATTTAAAAAATCATGAGTCTCCTCTCCTTAATTGCCTAAGTCACACAGCTGACTTAGGCAGAAACACAAAAAAACAATCTGAGCATGTGCAAATGTATATAAAAGCACTCAGATAATGTACAGAGGGCATTATAATGATATAAGCAGTGAGATAGGCAGATCATAAGTCAGCTCTCCTTAATTGCCTAAGTCACACAGCTGACTTAGGCAGAAACACAAAAAATATAGTATATTGATATTAGCAGTGAGTTAGGCAGAAAAACAAAAAACAAATTATGACTTAGATACTTTTGTTATGAGGCTGTCGATATTATCTATATACAAAAAATGCTACCTTTAAGTAACAAAATTTAATAGCATCAGCTCTTCAGATTAAAATTAACACTGATGGTTTTAGAAAAGGAAATTAGCAATAAAAGCGAAAGAATTTGTAACAAATGGGTTAAAAAATATACTATAAAAATGCATTTTTTATTTTATTTAAAAAATCATGGTTCTCCTCTCCTTAATTGCCTAAGTCACACAGCTGACTTAAGCAGAAACACAAAAAAACAATCTGAGCATGTGCAAATGTATATAAAAGCACTCGGATAATGTGCAGAGGGCAGTATAATGATATAAGCAGTGAGTTAGGCAGATCATAAGTCAGCTCTCCTTAATTGCCTAAGTCACACAGCTGACTGAGGCAGAAACACAAAAAATATAGTATATTGATATAAGCAGTGAGTTAGGCAGATCATAAGTCAGCTCTCCTTAATTGCCTAAGTCACACAGCTGACTTGGGCAGAAACACAACAAATATAGTATATTGATATAAGCAGTGAGTTAGACAGAAAAACAAAAAACAAATTATGACTTAGACACTTTTGTTATGAGGCTGTCGATATCATCTATATTCAAAAAATGCTACCTTTAAGTAACACAATTTAATAGCATCAGCTCTTCAGATTAGAATTAACACTGATGGTTTTAGAAAAGGAAAGTAGCAATAAAAGCGAAAGAATTTGTAACAAATGGGTTAAAAAATATACTATAAAAATGCATTTCTTATTTTATTTTAAAAATTATGGGTCTCCTCTCCTTAATTGCCTAAGTCACACAGCTGACTTAGGCAGAAACACAAAAAAACAATCTGAGCATGTGCAAATGTATATAAAAGCACTCAGATAATGTACAGAGGGCATTATAATGATATAAGCAGTGAGATAGGCAGATCATAAGTCAGCTCTCCTTAATTGCCTAAGTCACACAGCTGACTTAGGCAGAAACACAAAAAATATAGTATATTGATATTAGCAGTGAGTTAGGCAGAAAAACAAAAAACAAATTATGACTTAGATACTTTTGTTATGAGGCTGTCGATATTATCTATATACAAAAAATGCTACCTTTAAGTAACAAAATTTAATAGCATCAGCTCTTCAGATTAAAATTAACACTGATGGTTTTAGAAAAGGAAATTAGCAATAAAAGCGAAAGAATTTGTAACAAATGGGTTAAAAAATATACTATAAAAATGCATTTTTTATTTTATTTAAAAAATCATGGTTCTCCTCTCCTTAATTGCCTAAGTCACACAGCTGACTTAAGCAGAAACACAAAAAAACAATCTGAGCATGTGCAAATGTATATAAAAGCACTCGGATAATGTGCAGAGGGCAGTATAATGATATAAGCAGTGAGTTAGGCAGATCATAAGTCAGCTCTCCTTAATTGCCTAAGTCACACAGCTGACTGAGGCAGAAACACAAAAAATATAGTATATTGATATAAGCAGTGAGTTAGGCAGATCATAAGTCAGCTCTCCTTAATTGCCTAAGTCACACAGCTGACTTGGGCAGAAACACAACAAATATAGTATATTGATATAAGCAGTGAGTTAGGCAGAAAAACAAAAACAAAATTATGACTTAGACACTTTTGTTATGAGGCTGTCGATATCATCTATATACAAAAAATGCTACCTTTGAGTAACAAAATTTAATAGCATCAGCTCTTCAGATTAAATTTAACACTGATGATTTTAGAAAAGGAAAGTAGCAATAAAAGAGAAAGAATTTGTAACAAATGGGTTAAAAAATATACTATAAAAATGTATTTCTTATTTTATTTAAAAAATCATGAGTCTCCTCTCCTTAATTGCCTAAGTCACACAGCTGACTTAGGCAGAAACACAAAACATATAGTATATTGATATAAGCAGTGAGTTAGGCAGATCATAAGTCAGCTCTCCTTAATTGCCTAAGTCACACAGCTGACTTGGGCAGAAACACAACAAATATAGTATATTGATATAAGCAGTGAGTTAGACAGAAAAACAAAAAAACAATTTATGACTTAGACACTTTTGTTATGAGGCTGTCGATATAATCTATATACAAAAAATGCTACCTTTAAGTAACACAATTTAATAGCATCAGCTCTTCGGATTAGAATTAACACTGATGGTTTTAGAAAAGGAAAGTAGCAATAAAAGCGAAAGAATTTGTAACAAATGGGTTAAAAAATATACTATAAAAATGCATTTCTTATTTTATTTAAAAAATCATGGGTCTCCTCTCCTTAATTGCCTAAGTCACACAGCTGACTTAGGCAGAAACACAAAAAATGTAGTATATTGATATAAGCAGTGAGTTAGGCAGAAAAAAAAATTATGACTTAGACACTTTTGTTATGAGGCTGTCGATATCATCTATATACAAAAAATGCTACCTTTATTAAGTAACAAAATTTAATAGCATCAGCTCTTCAGATTAAAATTAACACTGATGAATTTAGAAAAGGAAAGTAGCAATAAAAGAGAAAGAATTTGTAACAAATGGGTTAAAAAATATACTATAAAAATGTATTTCTTATTGTATTTAAAAAATCATGAGTCTCCTCTCCTTAATTGCCTAAGTCACACAGCTGACTTAGGCAGAAACACAAAAAAACAATCTGAGCATGTGCAAATGTATATAAAAGCACTCAGATAATGTACAGAGGGCATTATAATGATATAAGCAGTGAGATAGGCAGATCATAAGTCAGCTCTCCTTAATTGCCTAAGTCACACAGCTGACTTAGGCAGAAACACAAAAAATATAGTATATTGATATTAGCAGTGAGTTAGGCAGAAAAACAAAAAACAAATTATGACTTAGATACTTTTGTTATGAGGCTGTCGATATTATCTATATACAAAAAATGCTACCTTTAAGTAACAAAATTTAATAGCATCATCTCTTCAGATTAAAATTAACACTGATGGTTTTAGAAAAGGAAAGTAGCAATAAAAGCGAAAGAATTTGTAACAAATGGGTTAAAAAATATACTATAAAAATGCATTTTTTATTTTATTTAAAAAATCATGGTTCTCCTCTCCTTAATTGCCTAAGTCACACAGCTGACTTGGGCAGAAACACAACAAATATAGTATATTGATATAAGCAGTGAGTTAGGCAGAAAAACAAAAACAAAATTATGACTTAGACACTTTTGTTATGAGGCTGTCGATATCATCTATATACAAAAAATGCTACCTTTGAGTAACAAAATTTAATAGCATCAGCTCTTCAGATTAAAATTAACACTGATGATTTTAGAAAAGGAAAGTAGCAATAAAAGAGAAAGAATTTGTAACAAATGGGTTAAAAAATATACTATAAAAATGTATTTCTTATTTTATTTAAAAAATCATGAGTCTCCTCTCCTTAATTGCCTAAGTCACACAGCTGACTTAGGCAGAAACACAAAACATATAGTATATTGATATAAGCAGTGAGTTAGGCAGATCATAAGTCAGCTCTCCTTAATTGCCTAAGTCACACAGCTGACTTTGGCAGAAACACAACAAATATAGTATATTGATATAAGCAGTGAGTTAGACAGAAAAACAAAAAACAAATTATGACTTAGACACTTTTGTTATGAGGCTGTCGATATCATCTATATACAAAAAATGCTACCTTTAAGTAACAAAATTTAATAGCATCAGCTCTTCAGATTAAAATTAACACTGATGATTTTATAAAAGGAAAGTAGCAATAAAAGAGAAAGAATTTGTAACAAATGGGTTAAAAAATATACTATAAAAATGTATTTCTTATTTTATTTAAAAAATCATGGGTCTCCTCTCCTTAATTGCCTAAGTCACACAGCTGACTTAGGCAGAAACACAAAAAAACAATCTTAGCATGTGCAAATGTATATAAAAGCATTCAGATAATGTACAGAGGGCAGTATAATGATATAAGCAGTGAGTTAGGCAGATCATACGTCAGCTCTCCTTAATTGCCTAAGTCACACAGCTGACTTAGGCAGAAACACAAAAAATATAGTATATTGATATAAGCAGTGAGTTAGGCAGATCATAAGTCAGCTCTCCTTAATTGCCTAAGTCACACAGCTGACTTGGGCAGAAACACAACAAATATAGTATATTGATATAAGCAGTGAGTTAGGCAGAAAAACAAAAACAAAATTATGACTTAGACACTTTTGTTATGAGGCTGTCGATATCATCTATATACAAAAAATGCAACCTTTGAGTAACAAAATTTAATAGCATCAGCTCTTCAGATTAAAATTAACACTGATGATTTTAGAAAAGGAAAGTAGCAATAAAAGAGAAAGAATTTGTAACAAATGGGTTAAAAAATATACTATAAAAATGTATTTCTTATTTTATTTAAAAAATCATGAGTCTCCTTTCCTTAATTGCCTAAGTCACACAGCTGACTTAGGCAGAAACACAAAAAAACGATCTGAGCATGTGCAAATGTATATAAAAGCACTCAGATTTAAATGTACAGAGGGCAGTATAATGATATAAGCAGTGAGTTAGGCAGATCATAAGTCAGCTCTCCTTAATTGCCTAAGTCACACAGCTGACTTAGGCAGAAACACAAAAAATATAGTATATTGATATAAGCAGTGAGTTAGGCAGATCATAAGTCAGCTCTCCTTAATTGCCTAAGTCAAACAGCTGACTTGGGCAGAAACACAACAAATATAGTATATTGATATAAGCAGTGAGTTAGACAGAAAAACAAAAAACAAATTATGACTTAGACACTTTGTTATGAGGCTGTCGATATCATCTATATACAAAAAATGCTACCTTTAAGTAACACAATTTAATAGCATCAGCTCTTCAGATTAGAATTAACACTGATGGTTTTAGAAAAAGAAAGTAGCAATAAAAGCAAAAGAATTTGTAACAAATGGGTTAAAAAATATACTATAAAAATGCATTTCTTATTTTATTTTAAAAATCATGAGTCTCCTCACCTTAATTGCCTAAGTCACACAGCTGACTTAGGCAGAAACACAAAAAATGTAGTATATTGATATAAGCAGTGAGTTAGGCAGGAAAAAAAAATTATGACTTAGACACTTTTGTTATGAGGCTGTCGATATCATCTATATACAAAAAATGCTACCTTTATTAAGTAACAAAATTTAATAGCATCAGCTCTTCAGATTAAAATTAACACTGATGAATTTAGAAAAGGAAATTAGCAATAAAAGAGAAAGAATTTGTAACAAATGGGTTAAAAAATATACTATAAAAATGTATTTCTTATGTTATTTAAAAAATCATGAGTCTCCTTTCTTTAATTGCCTAAGTCACACAGCTGACTTAGGCAGAAACACAAAAAAACGATCTGAGCATGTGCAAATGTATATAAAAGCACTCAGATAATGTACAGAGGGCAGTATAATGATATAAGCAGTGAGATAGGCAGATCATAAGTCAGCTCTCCTTAATTGCCTAAGTCACACAGCTGACTTAGGCAGAAACACAAAAAATATAGTATATTGATATTAGCAGTGAGTTAGGCAGAAAAACAAAAAACAAATTATGACTTAGACACTTTTGTTATGAGGCTGTCGATATCATCTATATACAAAAAATGCTACCTTTAAGTAACACAATTTAATAGCATCAGCTCTTCAGATTAGAATTAACACTGATGGTTTTAGAAAAGGAAAGTAGCAATAAAAGCCGAAAGAATTTGTAACAAATGGGTTAAAAAATATACTATAAAAATGCATTTCTTATTTTATTTAAAAAATCATGGGTCTCCTCTCCTTAATTGCCTAAGTCACACAGCTGACTTAGGCAAAAACACAAAAAATGTAGTATATTGATATAAGCAGTGAGTTAGGCAGAAAAAAAAAATTATGACTTATACACTTTTGTTATGAGGCTGTCGATATCATCTATATACAAAAAATGCTACCTTTATTAAGTAACAAAATTTAATAGCATCAGCTCTTCAGATTAAAATTAACACTGATGAATTTAGAAAAGGAAAGTAGCAATAAAAGAGAAAGAATTTGTAACAAATGGGTTAAAAAATATACTATAAAAATGTATTTCTTATTGTATTTAAAAAATCATGAGTCTCCTCTCCTTAATTGCCTAAGTCACACAGCTGACTTAGGCAGAAACACAAAAAAACAATCTGAGCATGTGCAAATGTATATAAAAGCACTCAGATAATGTACAGAGGGCAGTATAATGATATAAGCAGTGAGATAGGCAGATCATAAGTCAGCTCTCCTTAATTGCCTAAGTCACACAGCTGACTTAGGCAGAAACACAAAAAATATAGTATATTGATATTAGCAGTGAGTTAGGCAGAAAAACAAAAAACAAATTATGACTTAGACACTTTTGTTATGAGGCTGTCGATATTATCTATATACAAAAAATGCTACCTTTAAGTAACAAAATTTAATAGCATCAGCTCTTCAGATTAAAATTAACACTTATGGTTTTAGAAAAGGAAAGTGGCAATAAAAGCGAAAGAATTTATAACAAATGGGTTAAAAAATATACTATAAAAATGCATTTTTTATTTTATTTAAAAAATCATGGGTCTCCTCTTCTTAATTGCCTAAGTCACACAGCTGACTTAGGCAGAAACACAAAAAAACAATCTGAGCATGTGCAAATGTATATAAAAGCACTCAGATAATGTGCAGAGGGCAGTATAATGATATAAGCAGTGAGTTAGGCAGATCATAAGTCAGCTCTCCTTAATTGCCTAAGTCACACAGCTGACTTAGGCAGAAACACAAAAAATATAGTATATTGATATAAGCAGTGAGTTAGGCAGATCATAAGTCAGCTCTCCTTAATTGCCTAAGTCACACAGCTGACTTGGGCAGAAACACAACAAATATAGTATATTGATATAAGCAGTGAGTTAGACAGAAAAACAAAAAAACAATTTATGACTTAGACACTTTTGTTATGAGGCTGTCGATATCATCTATATACAAAAAATGCTACCTTTAAGTAACACAATTTAATAGCATCAGCTCTTCGGATTAGAATTAACACTGATGGTTTTAGAAAAGGAAAGTAGCAATAAAAGTGAAAGAATTTGTAACAAATGGGTTAAAAAATATACTATAAAAATGCATTTCTTATTTTATTTAAAAAATCATGGGTCTCCTCTCCTTAATTGCCTAAGTCACACAGCTGACTTAGGCAGAAACACACAAAATGTAGTATATTGATATAAGCAGTGAGTTAGGCAGAAAAAAAAATTATGACTTAGACACTTTTTTTATGAGGCTGTCGATATCATCTATATACAAAAAATGCTACCTTTATTAAGTAACAAAATTTAATAGCATCAGCTCTTCAGATTAAAATTAACACTGATGAATTTAGAAAAGGAAAGTAGCAATAAAAGAGAAAGAATTTGTAACAAATGGGTTAAAAAATATACTATAAAAATGTATTTCTTATTGTATTTAAAAAATCATGAGTCTCCTCTCCTTAATTGCCTAAGTCACACAGCTGACTTAGGCAGAAACACAAAAAAACAATCTGAGCATGTGCAAATGTATATAAAAGCACTCAGATAATGTACAGAGGGCATTATAATGATATAAGCAGTGAGATAGGCAGATCATAAGTCAGCTCTCCTTAATTGCCTAAGTCACACAGCTGACTTAGGCAGAAACACAAAAAATATAGTATATTGATATTAGCAGTGAGTTAGGCAGAAAAACAAAAAACAAATTATGACTTAGATACTTTTGTTATGAGGCTGTCAATATTATCTATATACAAAAAATGCTACCTTTAAGTAACAAAATTTAATAGCATCATCTCTTCAGATTAAAATTAACACTGATGGTTTTAGAAAAGGAAAGTAGCAATAAAAGCGAAAGAATTTGTAACAAATGGGTTAAAAAATATACTATAAAAATGCATTTTTTATTTTATTTAAAAAATCATGGTTCTCCTCTCCTTAATTGCCTAAGTCACACAGCTGACTTAAGCAGAAACACAAAAAAACAATCTGAGCATGTGCAAATGTATATAAAAGCACTCGGATAATGTGCAGAGGGCAGTATAATGATATAAGCAGTGAGTTAGGCAGATCATAAGTCAGCTCTCCTTAATTGCCTAAGTCACACAGCTGACTGAGGCAGAAACACAAAAAATATAGTATATTGATATAAGCAGTGAGTTAGGCAGATCATAAGTCAGCTCTCCTTAATTGCCTAAGTCACACAGCTGACTTGGGCAGAAACACAACAAATATAGTATATTGATATAAGCAGTGAGTTAGGCAGAAAAACAAAAACAAAATTATGACTTAGACACTTTTGTTATGAGGCTGTCGATATCATCTATATACAAAAAATGCTACCTTTGAGTAACAAAATTTAATAGCATCAGCTCTTCAGATTAAAATTAACACTGATGATTTTAGAAAAGGAAAGTAGCAATAAAAGAGAAAGAATTTGTAACAAATGGGTTAAAAAATATACTATAAAAATGTATTTCTTATTTTATTTAAAAAATCATGAGTCTCCTCTCCTTAATTGCCTAAGTCACACAGCTGACTTAGGCAGAAACACAAAACATATAGTATATTGATATAAGCAGTGAGTTAGGCAGATCATAAGTCAGCTCTCCTTAATTGCCTAAGTCACACAGCTGACTTGGGCAGAAACACAACACATATAGTATATTGATATAAGCAGTGAGTTAGACAGAAAAACAAAAAACAAATTATGACTTAGACACTTTTGTTATGAGGCTGTCGATATCATCTATATACAAAAAATGCTACCTTTAAGTAACAAAATTTAATAGCATCAGCTCTTCAGATTAAAATTAACACTGATGATTTTATAAAAGGAAAGTAGCAATAAAAGAGAAAGAATTTGTAACAAATGGGTTAAAAAATATACTATAAAAATGTATTTCTTATTTTATTTAAAAAATCATGGGTCTCCTCTCCTTAATTGCCTAAGTCACACAGCTGACTTAGGCAGAAACACAAAAAAACAATCTTAGCATGTGCAAATGTATATAAAAGCATTCAGATAATGTACAGAGGGCAGTATAATGATATAAGCAGTGAGTTAGGCAGATCATACGTCAGCTCTCCTTAATTGCCTAAGTCACACAGCTGACTTAGGCAGAAACACAAAAAATATAGTATATTGATATAAGCAGTGAGTTAGGCAGATCATAAGTCAGCTCTCCTTAATTGCCTAAGTCACACAGCTGACTTGGGCAGAAACACAACAAATATAGTATATTGATATAAGCAGTGAGTTAGGCAGAAAAACAAAAACAAAATTATGACTTAGACACTTTTGTTATGAGGCTGTCGATATCATCTATATACAAAAAATGCAACCTTTGAGTAACAAAATTTAATAGCATCAGCTCTTCAGATTAAAATTAACACTGATGATTTTAGAAAAGGAAAGTAGCAATAAAAGAGAAAGAATTTGTAACAAATGGGTTAAAAAATATACTATAAAAATGTATTTCTTATTTTATTTAAAAAATCATGAGTCTCCTTTCCTTAATTGCCTAAGTCACACAGCTGACTTAGGCAGAAACACAAAAAAACGATCTGAGCATGTGCAAATGTATATAAAAGCACTCAGATAATTTACAGAGGGCAGTATAATGATATAAGCAGTGAGTTAGGCAGATCATAAGTCAGCTCTCCTTAATTGCCTAAGTCACACAGCTGACTTGGGCAAAAACACAAAAAATATAGTATATTTATATAAGCAGTGAGTTAGGCAGATCATAAGTCAGCTCTCCTTAATTGCCTAAGTCACACAGCTGACTTGGGCAGAAACACAACAAATATAGTATATTGATATAAGCAGTGAGTTAGACAGAAAAACAAAAAACAAATTATGACTTAGACACTTTTGTTATGAGGCTGTCGATATCATCTATATACAAAAAATGCTATCTTTAAGTAACACAATTTAATAGCATCAGCTCTTCAGATTAATATTAACACTGATGGCTTTAGAAAAGGAAAGTAGCAATAAAAGCGAAAGAATTTGTAACAAATGGGTTAAAAAATATACTATAAAAATGCATTTCTTATTTTATTTTAAAAATTATGAGTCTCCTCTCCTTAATTGCCTAAGTCACACAGCTGACTTAGGCAGTAACACAAAAAACAATCTGAGCATGTGCAAATGTTTAAAAGCACTCAGACAATGTACAGAGGGCAGTATAATGATATAAGCAGTGAGTTAGGCAGATCATAAGTCAGCTCTCCTTAATTGCCTAAGTCACACAGCTGACCTAGGCAGAAACACAACAAATATAGTATATTGATATAAGCAGTGAGTTAGGCAGAAAAAAACAAATAATGACTTAGACGCTTTTGTTATGAGGCTGTCGATATCATCTATATACAAAAAATGCTACCTTTAAGTAACAAAATTTAATAGCATCAGCTCTTCAGATTAAAATTAACACTGATGATTTTATAAAAGGAAAGTAGCAATAAAAGAGAAAGAATTTGTAACAAATGGGTTAAAAAATATACTATAAAAATGTATTTCTTATTTTATTTAAAAAATCATGGGTCTCCTCTCCTTAATTGCCTAAGTCACACAGCTGACTTAGGCAGAAACACAAAAAAACAATCTGAGCATGTGCAAATGTATATAAAAGCACTCAGATAATGTACAGAGGGCAGTATAATGATATAAGCAGTGAGTTAGGCAGATCATACGTCAGCTCTCCTTAATTGCCTAAGTCACACAGCTGACTTAGGCAGAAACACACAAAATATAGTATATTGATATAAGCAGTGAGTTAGGCAGATCATAAGTCAGCTCTCCTTAATTGCCTAAGTCACATAGCTGACTTAGGCAGAAACACAAAAAAATAGTATATTGATATAAGCAGTGAGTTAGGCAGATCATAAGTCAGCTCTCCTTAATTGCCTAAGTCACACAGATGACTTGGGCAGAAACACAACAAATATAGTATATTGATATAAGCAGTGAGTTAGGCAGATCATAAGTCAGCTCTCCTTAATTGCCTAAGTCACACAGCTGACTTGGGCAGAAACACAACAAATATAGTATATTGATATAAGCAGTGAGTTAGGCAGAAAAACAAAAACAAAATTATGACTTAGACACTTTTGTTATGAGGCTGTCGATATCATCTATATACAAAAAATGCAACCTTTGAGTAACAAAATTTAATAGCATCAGCTCTTCAGATTAAAATTAACACTGATGATTTTAGAAAAGGAAAGTAGCAATAAAAGAGAAAGAATTTGTAACAAATGGGTTAAAAAATATACTATAAAAATGTATTTCTTATTTTATTTAAAAAATCATGAGTCTCCTTTCCTTAATTGCCTAAGTCACACAGCTGACTTAGGCAGAAACACAAAAAAACGATCTGAGCATGTGCAAATGTATATAAAAGCACTCAGATAATTTACAGAGGGCAGTATAATGATATAAGCAGTGAGTTAGGCAGATCATAAGTCAGCTCTCCTTAATTGCCTAAGTCACACAGCTGACTTGGGCAAAAACACAAAAAATATAGTATATTTATATAAGCAGTGAGTTAGGCAGATCATAAGTCAGCTCTCCTTAATTGCCTAAGTCACACAGCTGACTTGGGCAGAAACACAACAAATATAGTATATTGATATAAGCAGTGAGTTAGACAGAAAAACAAAAAACAAATTATGACTTAGACACTTTTGTTATGAGGCTGTCGATATCATCTATATACAAAAAATGCTATCTTTAAGTAACACAATTTAATAGCATCAGCTCTTCAGATTAATATTAACACTGATGGCTTTAGAAAAGGAAAGTAGCAATAAAAGCGAAAGAATTTGTAACAAATGGGTTAAAAAATATACTATAAAAATGCATTTCTTATTTTATTTTAAAAATTATGAGTCTCCTCTCCTTAATTGCCTAAGTCACACAGCTGACTTAGGCAGTAACACAAAAAACAATCTGAGCATGTGCAAATGTTTAAAAGCACTCAGACAATGTACAGAGGGCAGTATAATGATATAAGCAGTGAGTTAGGCAGATCATAAGTCAGCTCTCCTTAATTGCCTAAGTCACACAGCTGACCTAGGCAGAAACACAACAAATATAGTATATTGATATAAGCAGTGAGTTAGGCAGAAAAAAACAAATAATGACTTAGACGCTTTTGTTATGAGGCTGTCGATATCATCTATATACAAAAAATGCTACCTTTAAGTAACAAAATTTAATAGCATCAGCTCTTCAGATTAAAATTAACACTGATGATTTTATAAAAGGAAAGTAGCAATAAAAGAGAAAGAATTTGTAACAAATGGGTTAAAAAATATACTATAAAAATGTATTTCTTATTTTATTTAAAAAATCATGGGTCTCCTCTCCTTAATTGCCTAAGTCACACAGCTGACTTAGGCAGAAACACAAAAAAACAATCTGAGCATGTGCAAATGTATATAAAAGCACTCAGATAATGTACAGAGGGCAGTATAATGATATAAGCAGTGAGTTAGGCAGATCATACGTCAGCTCTCCTTAATTGCCTAAGTCACACAGCTGACTTAGGCAGAAACACAAAAAATATAGTATATTGATATAAGCAGTGAGTTAGGCAGATCATAAGTCAGCTCTCCTTAATTGCCTAAGTCACATAGCTGACTTAGGCAGAAACACAAAAAAATAGTATATTGATATAAGCAGTGAGTTAGGCAGAAAAACAAAACAAAAATTATGACTTAGACACTTTTGTTATGAGGCTGTCGATATCATCTATATACAAAAAATGCTACCTTTGAGTAACAAAATTTAATAGCATCAGCTCTTCAGATTAAAATTAACACTGATGATTGTAGAAAAGGAAAGTAGCAATAAAAGAGAAAGAATTTGTAACAAATGGGTTAAAAAATATACTATAAAAATGTATTTCTTATTTTATTTTAAAAATCATGAGTCTCCTCTCCTTAATTGCCTAAGTCACACAGCTGACTTAGGCAGAAACACAAAAAAAACGATCTGAGCATGTGCAAATGTATATAAAAGCACTCAGATAATGTACAGAGGGTAGTATAATGATATAAGCAGTGAGTTAGGCAGATCATAAGTCAGCTCTCCTTAATTGCCTAAGTCACACAGCTGACTTAGGCAGAAACACAAAAAATATAGTATATTGATATAAGCAGTGAGTTAGGCAGATCATAAGTCAGCTCTCCTTAATTGCCTAAGTCACACAGATGACTTGGGCAGAAACACAACAAATATAGTATATTGATATAAGCAGTGAGTTAGATCGAAAAACAAAAAACAAATTATGACTTAGACACTTTTGTTATGAGGCTGTCGATATCATCTATATACAAAAAATGCTACCTTTAAGTAACACAATTTAATAGCATCAGCTCTTCAGATTAAAATTAACACTGATGGTTTTAGAAAAGGAAAGTAGCAATAAAAGCGAAAGAATTAAAAAATCATGAGTCTCCTCTTCTTAATTGCCTAAGTCACACAGCTGACAGATTAAACTGATATCAAGATAAGGTCAGAAAGCGATAAATCGCATAGTGATACCGGACCGACAGACAGACCGACCGACTGACAGCCAGACCGACAGACCGACAGGCCGACCGACCGAAATAGTGAACTATAGAGTCGCGTCCACGCGACTTAAAATCCTTGTACTATAGTACAGGGAAATTTTCGAAAAGTGGCCGATTTTCGACCCTTTTATTTTTAGATATAAATGGTTACTATTGCATAATAAACATGCGCAGAGACGAATAATGGGTTCTGCGCATGTCAATTGTGCTATAGTAACCAGTTTTATTGAAAAATAAAAAAGGTCGAAAATTAGCAATTTTTTTGAAAAATGGCCGATGTTGACCCTTTTATTTTTTGACATAAATGGTTACTATTGCATAATAAACATGCGCAGAGACGAATAATGGGTTCTGTGCATGTCAATTGTGCTATGTTAACCAGTTTTGACATAAATGGTTACTATAGTATAATAAACAGCATGTTTATTTTGCAATAGTAACCATTTATGTCAAAATATGAAAGGCTCGAAAATCGGCCATTTTTCGAAAATTTCCCTGTACTATAGCACAGGAATTTTTTTCAAAAAAATTGCCATTTTCGACCTTTTTATTTTCGATAAAACTGATTACTATAGCACAATTGACATGCGCAGAACCCATTATTCGCCTCTGCGCATGTTTATTATACTATAATAACCATTTATGTCAAAAGTGGTTACTATAGCACAATTGACATGCGCAGAACCAATTATTCGCGTGTTTATAAGGTGTATTATTCCCTAAATAGCCCAAAAAGCTAAAAAAGTGATTTTTGAGATTTTTTTTTCGAAAAATGGCAAAAATACGGACTTTTTAAAATACCATTTATGTCAAAAAAAAAAAGGGTCGAAAATCAGTTTCTGTATATATTTAGTGTGTACATAGATTTGTAACTAAAAATAAGTTTAAAATATTGTTTTTCATGTTTCTTGTATTTTTACTTTAGTTTTAAGTATTAATTTAAGAGGGAGAATATTCACAGCTTGCTGTGCAATTAACACAATTGCTGTGCACTTGAATGGGTTTCCTATGACATAATAGGTGTTAATATGTCATTTGAGTGAGTCTTTCATGGCATTTGTAGTTGAGTTAGTCTTTGGTGACAATAGTAACACACACTTGTAATTGAGTGGTATTTTGATTTTTAAATTTCATATTTCTAGTTAAAATTGTGAATATCTGAATATACCACAAGGTGTATCATTTCCTAAATAGCCCAAAAAGCTAAAAAAGTGATTTTTGAGATTTTTTTTCGAAAAATGGCAAAAATACGGACTTTTTAAAATACTATTATTATGCAATAATATTGCTATATATGTGCATATATTGCGTTGTTATAGGCATCTTAGACGTATAGTAACCATTTACATAAAAAATAAAAAGGTTGAAATATGTCAATTTTTTTCGAAAAATGGACAAAATACGCACTTTTAAAACTACTGTTATTATGCAATAATATTACTATATATGTGCATATATTGGGTAATCATCTTATAGAGAAGCATAGTAACCATTTATGTCAAAAACTAAAATGGTCGAAATTTGGAAATTTTTTTGAAAAAATGGCCAAAATATGCACTTTTTTAAATACTGTTATTATGCAATAATAATGCTATATATGTGCATATATTGCGCTATAAGCATCTTATAGATGTATAAGTATCTTATAGATGTATAAGTAACCATTTATGTCAAAAAAATAAGAAGGTCGGAATTTGGCCATTAAAAAAAAAAAATCTCTGTACTATTGTACAGGAATTTTTTCGAAAAATTGCCAAATTTCGAATGTTTTATTTTTTGACATAACTGGTAACTATATCCTAATTAAACATATAACGTGTTCTGCGCATGTCAATTATGATATACTAACCAGTTATGTCGACTCTTTTATTTTTTGACATATCATAATTGATTAATCATATAACGTGTTCTGCACATGATATAGTAACCAGTTATTTCAAAATATAAAAAGGTCGAAATTTGGCCATTTTTAACCTCTTCTCCACTTGTTGTCAGTATGTTTGTATTTGTGTGTTTTTTCGAAATTAATAAAATAATATATATAAATAAGGTAAATGAATAAACTAAAGCTTGCATTAGAACACCAATGAACGAAATTATTTAGTTTTTACCTAAAAATTTTACTTTAATTTAATATCGCTAGTATGTTTAAAGTAATATATAATAATATATAAATGAAATTGTGTATTATTCATAGCTGGTTTCTGATTTAAATTATATATTATTTGATACATAATATAATTACATTAAATCATGTATGTTTTTACATGAAATTATATCTGTAATTTATAGTATTTTAATATAATTAATTATTATTATTGCATATAAATAGCACACGTTTAATAATATGTTGAGGTATTTCAGTTAAATCCATTAGTAGTATCCATAGTAGCCAGTAATAGCTGAAAAAGAAATAAAATAAGTTGTTCAATTTATCTTTATACGGGTACGTTCCCATTTGAACACCCTCCATTAAAAAAGAAAATATTTACTTACTTTGACACCGGTCACCTGTAGTGTGACGTGGACATGAACACCTATACGCATCACATACGTTGAATGAAATAGGAGAACAAACACCACCATTCAAACAAGGGTTATTGCTGCACGGGTCGATACCTAATAATAATAAACATATTTTAAGATGAGATTAGAAGAAGAGTGTGGAAATGAACCATTCCATTCTCATCGATCTATCATCTTTCCATAGAAAAGCATTAGTATCTGAGGTATGATTAGAAGAATAGGCGAAGAGTGGGGTTATGGCAAATGAACCATTCCATTCTCATCGATCTATTATCTTTCCATCAGTAGTATCTGAGGTATGGTTAGAAGGATAGGAGAAGAGTGGGGTTATGGCAAATGAACCATTCCATTCTCACAGATCTATCATCTTTCCATCAGTACTATCTGAGGTATGGTTAGAAGGATAGGAGAAGAGTGGGGTTATGGCAAATGAACCATTCCATTCTCATCGATCTATCATCTTTCCATTTATAAAAGCAATAGGCCTAATGAGGTATTCATGGTTAGAAGATCTTTATATATCACTTTGCAGAAACCAGTATAATTAAAGAGGAACCACCCAAAACACAATGTAACAAAAATGGAAACCTACGTTCTGCGCATAATGGTCCAGTGTAACAAGATTGACATTTACAAATGTACTGGTTACACAATGTTGCCTTGCACTCACCACCATTTAAACATTGGTGACCATTACATGCATCGTTTATATCTATACAAAAAGTGTTTATGTAATTAGTATTATAGTATATTATTCTATATAGTATTATACAGGATCAATATAAATAACAAATGATTTTTTTTTTTTTAAAGGCAAAGCCAAGCTGGCCAATTTGAATTAACTGCCTATGTCCAATATTGGATGGCAGGCAATCACTGTAGAGATTTAAGTAACTCTGAATAAATGCTTCCTACAATTCTACTTTGATTCGTGGCATGTAACAAACAATGTTGAATTAACTTACACAATTCACAAAATTCTCCATAATAACAACCTTGACATGTACATTCTGCAACACAAGTATTGCTATCAACATTTATGACAGTGTTACAGGTGCCACCATGTTTACAATCACAGTATTCACATGGATCATTATCTGAAATTATTATAGTAATTAGTAGTAGGAATAGTCCACCTTATAATTATATGGTATACAAACTACTTCCTGCAATATATATCCTAATATTGGTGGTTATGTTGATGAGTGAAGTGAATGGTAATTTAGAAGTTTTACTTACAATTTTGACAGAATGTTCCAGAATAACATGGTAAGCATTGGCATTGAAATCCACAATAATCATCAGCTGTTGTTACTTGACACGTACCACCAGACTGACACTGGTCTGGAGCGCATGGATTTGCAACTTACATTTAAAAAAAAAATGTGTAATATTTTTAAATATTAGTAAATTCAACAACTCTGCCACGTTTATGAATAATACAGAGGCCACAGAGCATTATGGCAAATCATATATTTACAGTTACATTACCAATTTGTATTCCTATTCTTTAGATCATCTTCATGTAACTCCAATATTGATGGAATAAAGAGTAAAATAATAGAATTGTTTATTTTACCATTTTCACAGAATGGTCCAGAATAACACGTTGGACATTGGCACCAGAATGTACATTGTCCATCGATTACTTTCGTCGTACAAGTTCCACCAGCTTGGCACAATACGCCAGAACATGGATCTGAAGCTAAATTAAAAGAGAATGAAATAACCACATCAAGATGTCAAGATTTTTAATTGATGGAGTGACGTTGGAATAAAATGATTTGTGCTAGGTTTCCTTCTAGATTTATTGAATAATTGCCATTTTAACTGGGATATCAGTTAACTCTTTCCAGAATTTTTTTTTAGAAAAAAGGAATGTATATTGCAAACCAGTCGGATCACAATGAATGAACAGGAATTTTCATCGGTTTCTAAGATGTTAAATTAATATAAATCAAACAATTTCACAAATTTTGAATAATCTCCTAATTATTATGTTTACCTGTTTCGCACAATGCCCCAGTGTAACACGGTGCACACGTACATTCTGGAACACACTGATTGGTTCCTGTAGTGATACTACACACGCCGCCATTTTGACAGATAAAATTATCACAAGGATTGTTATCTAGTAAAAAAGACAATAATTTTGATAACGGTTGTTTGTAATCATCAGTTTTAGACTATTATATTATTATTGTTCTCTTGATTACTGTGCACTAGAGGTAGGAACATTTTATATTATTCGTATTAACTAAAATACAAACATTTAAGTACTCTCAATCTTAATTTGTGTTTGTCTCTGTACTTACATAATTCACAAAACGCTCCTTCAAAACATTGTAGACATTTACAAGTCGCAGCATTTGTATCATCAACACAACAAGTACCTTCATTTTGACATATTATATCTTCGCATGGATCAACAACTAAAATAAAACAGAGTATTATATAATACATGAATTATGAGTTATGGGCACATTCTGAAGATATTTGTAAGGAAAATATAATAAAAGTGTACAATTGAGGAAATCAATTCTTAAGAAGGTACATTTCGCAATTACCTATTTCACAATCGTTGCCAGTAAAGTTTGGAAGGCATTCACATTCGTATTTGCATTCTGTTGTAGTTGATATAACGTTACAAATACCACCATTACAATCCACATCATTACAGGGATCGTTATCTGAAAATAAAACAAATAAATTAAACGCTCTGGAACACTTGGCAAAATGCAGAACGACAGAGGCGTGCTATTTGATATTTCAGCTCATATTGAATATACAGGTAACTCGAGTTTATAAGATGTGAAATTTGATAAACATTTGATCTAAAACGAATATCAAATAATGTATAACACAACCTACAAGTCTGGCAGACATCTCCAGTGTAGCATGGAAGGCACTGACATTGGAATCCACATTGTCCATTGGTTGTCGTCACCTGACAAGTTCCACCTGACTGGCACACAACACCAGAACATGGATTTTGAACTGTTATAAAATAAATATATATAAATTTGTTTAACTATTAAAAATTATTTATTTTTGGAAGTCACATTGTCCATCAGTTGTTGTTACTTGACAAGTACCACCAAATTGACACACAATATCTGCACATAGATTTTGAACTAAGATAAAAGAAATTAAATATGATCATCTCGACCGTTTAAATATTATGTTGTTTTATTATAGCTTTTCTCTTTAGAAAAATGAAGACTTTATGACATACATACCATTTTCACAGAATGTTCCAAAATAGCACGTTGGACATTGACATTGGAAGCCACATTGTCCATTGGTTTTTGTTACCAGACAAGTACCACCAGATTGACAAGTATCAACAGCACAAGTATTTTCAACTACAGTAATAAAAGAGGAAATGTAGAAGAATTTAAAAAAACCATAGACCACCAATTTATTTTATTTAATTACTAGATATAAGACTTTCTATAAATAACAGCTATGCTTACCGACTTCACAGAAAGTTCCTGATAAACATGTTGGACATTGACACTGGAATCCGCATACATTATCGGTTGTTGTTACTTGACAGGTTCCACCGAATTGACAAATATCAACAGCACATGGATTTTGAACTGACAAATAAAATATAATTAATTACTACTGTACAATATAGTACTGTAGTAGCAAACATTGATAAGGCTACTTTGGATGTTCTTACTAGAACTAAAATGAAAGAGTCTCACCACTTTCACAGAATCTCCCAGAATAGCACGTTGGACATTGACATTGGAAGTCACATTGTCCATCAGTTGTTACTATTTGACAAGTACCACCTGACTGACAAGGGGCATTGGCACACGGGTTTTGAACTATTAAACAAAATACCAATTATAATAATAAATTGTTCATGAATTTACAATAACTTAAATTATAAATTGTAAAAGTCGTGTTACTATCTGCAGATTATTTAGAAAAACAAATTAAGAATTATCTCACCACTTTCACAGAATCTTCCAGAATAGCACGTTGGACATTGACATTGGAAGTCACATTGTCCACCAGTTGTTACTACTTGACAAGTTCCACCTGACTGGCAAGGTGCATTGGCACATGGGTTTTGAACTATTAAACAAAATACCAATTATAATATTAGATTTTTAATGAATTTATAATAACTTAAATTATAAATTGTAAAAGTCGTGTTACTATATGCAGATTATTTAGAAAAACAAATTAAGAATTATCTCACCACTTTCACAGAATCTTCCAAAATAGCACGTTGGACATTGACATTGGAAGTCACATTGTCCATCAGTTGTTACTACTTGACAAGTACCACCTGACTGACAAGGGGCATTGGCACAGGGGTTTTGAACTATTAAACAAAATACCAATTATAATATTAAATTGTTCATGAATTAACAATAACTTAAATTATACATTTTAAAAGTCGTGTTACTATCTGCAGATTATTTAGAAAAACAAATTAAGAATTATCTCACCACTTTCACAGAATCTTCCAGAATAGCACGTTGGACATTGACATTGGAAGTCACATTGTCCATTGGTTGTTACTACTTGACAAGTTCCACCAGACTGGCAAGGGGCATTGGCACAGGGGTTTTGAACTATTAAACAAAATACCAATTATAATATTAAATTGTTCATGAATTAACAATAACTTAAATTATACATTTTAAAAGTCGTGTTACTATCTGCAGATTATTTAGAAAAACAAATTAAGAATTATCTCACCACTTTCACAGAATCTTCCAGAATAGCACGTTGGACATTGACATTCGAAGTCACATTGTCCACCAGTTGTTACTACTTGACAAGTTCCACCTGACTGGCAAGGGGCATTGGCACATGGGTTTTGAACTATTAAACAAAATACCAATTATAATATTAAATTGTTCATGAATTTACAATAACTTAAATTATAAATTGTAAAAGTCGTGTTACTATCTGCAGATTATTTAGAAAAACAAATTAAGAATTATCTCACCACTTTCACAGAATCTTCCAGAATAGCAGGTTGGACATTGACATTGGAAGTCACATTGTCCATCAGTTGTTACTACTTGACAAGTACCACCTGACTGACAAGGGGCATTGGCACAGGGGTTTTGAACTATTAAACAAAATACCAATTATAATATTAAACTGTTCATGAATTAACAATAACTTAAATTATACATTTTAAAAGTCGTGTTACTATCTGCAGATTATTTAGAAAAACAAATTAAGAATTATCTCACCACTTTCACAGAATCTTCCAGAATAGCACGTTGGACATTGACATTCGAAGTCACATTGTCCACCAGTTGTTACTACTTGACAAGTTCCACCTGACTGGCAAGGGGCATTGGCACATGGGTTTTGAACTATTAAACAAAATACCAATTATAATATTAAATTGTTCATGAATTTACAATAACTTAAATTATAAATTGTAAAAGTCGTGTTACTATCTGCAGATTATTTAGAAAAACAAATTAAGAATTATCTCACCACTTTCACAGAATCTTCCAGAATAGCACGTTGGACATTGACATTGGAAGTCACATTGTCCATTGGTTGTTACTACTTGACAAGTTCCACCAGACTGGCAAGGGGCATTGGCACATGGGTTTTGAACTATTAAACAAAATACCAATTATAATATTAAATTGTTCATGAATTAACAATAACTTAAATTATAAATTGTAGAAGTCGTGTTACTATCTGCAGATTATTTAGAAAAACAAATTAAGAATTATCTCACCATTTTCACAGAATCTTCCAGAATAGCACGTTGGACATTGACATTGGAAGTCACATTGTCCATTGGTTGTTACTACTTGACAAGTACCACCTGACTGGCAAGGGGCATTGGCACATGGGTTTTGAACTATTAAACAAAATACCAATTATAATATTAAATTGTTCATGAATTTACAATAACTTAAATTATAAATTGTAAAAGTCGTGTTACTATCTGCAGATTATTTAGAAAAACAAATTAAGAATTATCTCACCACTTTCACAGAATCTTCCAGAATAGCAGGTTGGACATTGACATTGGAAGTCACATTGTCCATCAGTTGTTACTACTTGACAAGTACCACCTGACTGACAAGGGGCATTGGCACACGGGTTTTGAACTATTAAACAAAATACCAATTATAATATTAAATGTTTAATGAATTTAAAATAACTTAAATTATAAATTGTAAAAGTCGTGTTACTATCTGCAGATTATTTAGAAAAACAAATTAAGAATTATCTCACCACTTTCACAGAATCTTCCAGAATAGCACGTTGGACATTGACATTGGAAGTCACATTGTCCATTGGTTGTTACTACTTGACAAGTTCCACCTGACTGGCAAGGGGCATTGGCACATGGGTTTTGAACTATTAAACAAAATACCGATTATAATATTAAATTGTTCATGAATCTTTAATAACTTAAATTATAAATGTTAAAAGTCGTGTTACTATCTGCAGATTATTTAGAAAAACAAATTAAGAATTATCTCACCACTTTCACAGAATCTTCCAGAATAGCACGTTGGACATTGACATTGGAAGTCACATTGTCCATTGGTTGTTACTACTTGACAAGTTCCACCTGACTGGCAAGGGGCATTGGCACACGGGTTTTGAACTATTAAACAAAATACCAATTATCTATATATAAATTTACGTAAGGGCAAAATTAGGTAAATCGCGCCTTACTTTTAGAATTTTTACTCGATGGTATATAAAGTTGGTTCGTACTTTCGGTACTGATTTTAACCACCTGATTTAACCCTATTTACTAATTAAATTAAGTTAGATAATTAGTTATTGACGATTAAAACGAATTTAGGTTCAACGATTTGCCCCAAAGAGGGGTGTTTTCCGATCGTGGTATGCACTGTCTAATGGATGTCTATCTTGAAAAATACCCGCCACAAAAATGCGAGGAGGCTTTGCATTTTCCTATCTCCTCCTACGATAATTGTTTTTAATAGCTAAAAACCCGTTGAACAGCTAGAGTACAGCATCATAATGTTGAAGACAGGCCGATTTTCTTAAAAAATACTATTTTGATAGATTTAATATACGATTCTACAAATGTATTGATTTGCGATGAATGGAACATCCCAATCTCTCAGTCTGCCAGAGTGTAACACAAGTAGGTAAATTTATGAGCCCTTGGTTTAACACATACGGTAGGTAAATATATGGGCCCTTTGAGAATAAACTTGCAATACTTCGACAATACTGTAAATACCTATTAATAACTATTGTTGGTCAACATTTGAATCAAACATTTCTAACTGTGAATGTTCATACTGTTAAATGTAATATAAAAATATATACAAATAAACTTTATTACTGAGATTGTGGATAGGCTCTACTGTTAGATATATAAACACATTATTATATACAAATAAACTTTATACTGACAGTTCCTTCTCAACGTTTGTATTAATTAATAATTACCAAAAATATAAACGTCGTAGTGGTGTATATCATGTACTTTAATATTTCAATCGATTATGACAGTGACAGTTTTAACAAAGTATTAAATCGCAAATGTTTTACTGTATTTAGATGTAGGCCTATATTATTTATAGGTCTATAAAACATGAAAGAAATATTTCGTTACTGAGTGGATAAAGAATATATTTAAAAATTGTTCTTCTTTGTACCTATCCGCTTTCCCATCCCTCAACCCTAATGTTACATACAAAACACAAATTGGGTTTCTTTAAATAAGTCCAAATCAAACATTTGGACTCATTTTGTGATAAGTTTCTCCTTCGGAAGTAATTCCCAGGGTGCTAATTTTAGTTGACTACATAAATCATCGTGTCTATTTATTCGTTTCTGTAAACGACAATGTATTATAGTCCTGCGGTACGTACATTTGAAATCGCCAGTTTTGTTACGCTGAAATTACTGTGTATTCGAGAACCATCTGTGGGTACGACCTAGATGGTACGCGAGCGAAGCGAGCGTACCATCTAGTAATATTAAATTGTTCATGAATCTTTAATAACTTAAATTATAAATTTTAAAAGTCGTGTTACTATCTGCAGATTATTTAGAAAAACAAATTAAGAATTATCTCACCACTTTCACAGAATCTTCCAGAATAGCACGTTGGACATTGACATTGGAAGTCACATTGTCCATTGGTTGTTACTACTTGACAAGTTCCACCTGATTGGCACACAACACCAGAACAAGGATTTTGAACTGTTGATAAAAAATAAGAAACGGTTTGCATAGATCTATTTGCTTACTATCGTTATATTTCTTTTTTACGACTAATTGTTTCCAACTTTCTTCAATGAAAAGAAAATCCAAATGATATTAATACAAATCTCGATTAAGTATAATACATAATAATGAAACTTGCCATTTTGACATAAGATTCCAGAATAGCATGTTGGACATTGACATTGGAATCCACATTGTCCATTGGTTGTTGTTACTTGACAAGTACCACCAAACTGACATGTAACGCCGTCACATTGATTTTGATCTAGTAAACACAAACACGTTTGATGGTAAAGAAGCATCTTGTTCGTTTAAAATTGAAAATAGAGAAACTCAAAAGTAAGAATCGAATTATAGTGAGTTTTACTTACAGTTTTGACAGAATGTTCCAGAATAACATGGTGGGCATTGGCATCGATATCCACATTGATTATTGGTCGTCGTTACCTGGCAAATGCCACCAAATTGGCATTGAATAACAGAGCATGGAGTTTGGACTAAAAAAAAAGAAACGTGCTATTATTGGTATAATGATTTGAATAACTGTACAATTATTTTAACCTATAGAATGAGAATAAAATGTTTCAATATATTATGGACCAAACAACTATCCATGTTGAACTATTTGAATTGCGCATCTACAGTGTGTTACCAGTAAAACAATTTAGCGAAGTAATATCTAAATAGTATGATCGACTAGTACAGTTACTGAAAATAATTTTATTGGCAATTCATGTTAAGATGTCTAACCGTTTTCACAGAATGTTCCAGAATGGCACGTTGGACATTGACATTGGAATCCACATTGTCCGTTAGCTGTAGTTACTTGACAAGTTCCACCAAATTGGCACTCGACACCAGAACATGGATTTTGAACTAAAGATAAACACAACATAGTAGTATGAAGTGTAGGGATATAAAAAATGAAACTTTAATCGAATTCAAATGACTTCTCCTTCTTGTAAGAAACTCGTTATGGTATAAAACAATAATCTGTTGTATTATAATATTACCATTTTGACAGAATCTTCCAGAATGGCACGTTGGACATTGACATTGGAATTCACATTGTCCATTAGCTGTCGTTACTTGACAAGTTCCACCAAATTGACACAGGACACCAGAACATGGATTTTGAACTAATAATAAACAAGACAACGTATTACGACGACCTTGTAGAAGATAATTTGTGTTTATTAAAGCATACATGTACTATATTATAATTATGAAAGTAATTTTACCATTTTCACAGAATGTTCCAGAATGGCACGTTGGACATTGACATTGGAATCCACATTGTCCATTAGCTGCCGTTACTTGACAAGTTCCACCAAATTGACACAGGACACCAGAACATGGATTTTGAACTAATAATAAACAAGACAAAGTATTACAACGACCTTGTAGAAGATAATTTGTGTTTATTAAAGCATAAATGTACTATATTATAATTATGAAAGTAATTTTACCATTTTCACAGAAAGTTCCAGAATGGCACGTTGGACATTGACATTGGAATCCACATTGTCCATCAGCTGTCGTTACTTGACAAATTCCACCAAATTGACACACGACACCAGAACATGGATTTTGAACTAAAGATAAACACAAGAAACAAAGTTTTACGACGACCCTGTAGAAGATAATTCGTGTTTATTAAAGCATAAATGTACTATATTATAATTATGAAAGTAATTTTACCATTTTCACAGAATGTTCCAGAATGGCACGTTGGACATTGACATTGGAATCCACATTGTCCATTGATTGTTGTTACTTGACAAGTTCCACCAAATTGGCACTCGACACCAGAACATGAATTTTGAACTAAAGATAAACACAATATAGTAGTATGAAGTGTAGGGATATAAAAAACAAAACTTTAATCGAATTCAAATGACTTCTCCTTCTAGCAGAAACTCGTTATGGAATAAAACAATAAAGCTGTTGTTTTATTACCATTTTGACATAATACTCCAGAATGGCACGTTGGACATTGACATTGGAATTCACATTGTCCATTGGTTGTCGTTACTTGACAAGTTCCACCAAATTGGCACTCGACACCAGAACATGGATTTTGAACTAAAGATAAACACAACATAGTAGTATGAAGTGTAGGGATATAAAAAATGAAACTTTAATCGAATTCAAATGACTTCTCCTTCTTGTAAGAAACTCGTTATGGTATAAAACAATAAAGCTGTTGTATTATAATATTACCATTTTGACAGAATCTTCCAGAATGGCACGTTGGACATTGACATTGGAATTCACATTGTCCATTAGCTGTCGTTACTTGACAAGTTCCACCAAATTGACACAGGACACCAGAACATGGATTTTGAACTAATAATAAACAAGACAAAGTATTACGACGACCTTGTAGAAGATAATTTGTGTTTATTAAAGCATAAATGTACTATATTATAATTATGAAAGTAATTTTACCATTTTCACAGAATGTTCCAGAATGGCACGTTGGACATTGACATTGGAATGCACATTGTCCATTAGCTGCCGTTACTTGACAAGTTCCACCAAATTGACACAGGACACCAGAACATGGATTTTGAACTAATAATAAACAAGACAAAGTATTACGACGACCTTGTAGAAGATAATTTGTGTTTATTAAAGCATAAATGTACTATATTATAATTATGAAAGTAATTTTACCATTTTCACAGAATGTTCCAGAATGGCACGTTGGACATTGACATTGGAATCCACATTGTCCATCAGCTGTCGTTACTTGACAAATTCCACCAAATTGACACACGACACCAGAACATGGATTTTGAACTAAAGATAAACACAAGAAACAAAGTTTTACGACGACCCTGTAGAAGATAATTCGTGTTTATTAAAGCATAAATGTACTATATTATAATTATGAAAGTAATTTTACCATTTTCACAGAATGTTCCAGAATGGCACGTTGGACATTGACATTGGAATCCACATTGTCCATTGGTTGTTGTTACTTGACAAGTTCCACCAAATTGGCACTCGACACCAGAACATGGATTTTGAACTAAAGATAAACACAATATAGTAGTATGAAGTGTAGGGATATAAAAAACAAAACTTTAATCGAATTCAAATGACTTCTCCTTCTAGCAGAAACTCGTTATGGAATAAAACAATAAAGCTGTTGTTTTATTACTATTTTGACATAATACTCCAGAATGGCACGTTGGACATTGACATTGGAATTCACATTGTCCATTGGTTGTCGTTACTTGACAAGTTCCACCAAATTGGCACTCGACACCAGAACATGGATTTTGAACTAAAGATAAACACAATATAGTAGTATGAAGTGTAGGGATATAAAAAACAAAACTTTAATCGAATTCAAATGACTTCTCCTTCCAGCAGAAACTCGTTATGGAATAAAACAATAAAGCTGTTGTTTTATTACCATTTTCACATAATACTCCAGAATGGCACGTTGGACATTGACATTGGAATTCACATTGTCCATTGGTTGTCGTTACTTGACAAGTTCCACCAAATTGACACAAGACCACAGAACATGTATTTTGAACTAATAATACACAAGACAAAGTATTACGACGACCTTGTGAAAGAGAATATTGGTGTTTCTGAAACAATAAATATGCTATATTATTTCCAAAGTAATTTTACCATTTTCACAGAATGTTCCAAAATAGCACGTTGGACATTGACATTGGAATCCACATTGTCCATTAGCTGCCGTTACTTGACAAGTTCCACCAAATTGACACAGGGCACCAGAACATGGATTTTGAACTAAAGATAAACAAGACAAAGTATTACGACGACCTTGTGAAAGAGAATATTGGTGTTTCTGAAACCATAAATATGCTATATTATTTCCAAAGTAATTTTACCATTTTCACAGAATGTTCCAAAATAGCAGGTTGGACATTGACATTGGAATCCACATTGTCCATTAGCTGTCGTTACTTGACAAGTTCCACCAAATTGACACAGGACACCAGAACATGGATTTTGAACTAAAGATAAACAGAAGAAACAACATATTACGACGACCCTGTAGAAGATAATTTGTGTTTATTAAAGCATAAATGTACTATATTATAATTATAAAAGTAATTTTACCATTTTCACAGAATGTTCCAGAATGGCACGTTGGACATTGACATTGGAATTCACATTGTCCATTGGTTGTGGTTACTTGACAACTTCCATCAAATTGACACAAGACACCAGAACATGGATTTTGAACTAATAATAAACAAGACAAAGTATTACGACGGCCTTGTGGAAGATAATTTGTGTAATATGCTATATTATTTCCAAAGTAATTTTACCATTTTCACAGAATGTTCCAAAATAGCACGTTGGACATTGACATTGGAATCCACATTGTCCATTAGCTGTCGTTACTTGACAAGTTCCACCAAATTGACACACGACACCAGAACATGGATTTTGAACTAAAGATAACTAAACATAATTAGAAACAGTAGACTATAACTTTAACTTAGTTCTCCAACAAAATATTTATTTAACTATAAAAGTGGTATAAAAGAATAGCTGTTGTATGATTACCATTTTGGCACAATACTCCAGAATAGCACGTTGGACATTGACATTGAAATCCACATTGTCCATTGGTTGATGTCACTTGACAAGTCCCACCGAATTGACACGTAATACCGTCACATTGGTTTTGATCTAAAAAGTAACAAAATGTATATTATCGGAATAGGATCGGTTCATACATACTGGCTTTCACAAATAAAAATCTACAAGACTTTCAACAGTAATAAAACTCAGAAGGGTAAAATTATATTATATTTCTATTGTTGCCGGTTGCTATACTTACAATTTTGACAGAAAGTTCCAGAATAACATGGTGGACACTGACATTGAAATCCACATTGATTATTGGTTGTTGTCTGGCAAATACCACCAAATTGACATTGGACTGCAGAGCATGGGTTTTGAACTAATGAAACATAAATTGTAATTTTAAATTGTAACAGAAATATCATACTCGTACTGCACTGTACTAATACTAAAACATTGGCTGCAAATATTATCAATACTTACAGTTTTCACAGAATGTTCCAGAATAGCACGTTGGACATTGACATTGGAATTCACATTGTCCATTTGCTGTTGTTACTTGACAAGTACCACCAAATTGACACAACACACCGACGCATGGATTTTCAACTAAACATTATTGAAATTAATGAACACGTTAAAAATCTTAATTTAGAATAATACAATAATAAAGGAACCGCAGTACTGAACCTTTATACGTTGTTGCTGGAAATATGGAATCACTTAATATGGAATAACCGACATTTGTATAGTAGGTATGATTATAGTCAGGTGCAAAAAACTGTAAACAAGTCTTATACGAACATGTTTCACACGTGGTTCCTGTATAACAGAGGTCACAATGGCACCAGAGCACACATCTGTCAGACATGCAAGTTCCAGTTGTGCTGCACGGATCTCCGATACAAGGATCAATATCTGTATATGATACAAAATACATTAGTACTATTCCGTTTGTAACACCGACCATTCCGCAAAGATTTCATTACTTGAATACATATTTGTACACTTACATGTTTCGCAGCTATCTCCCTGATAACAGCTTTCACATCGACACTTTGCAAGGCAGGTTCCTCCATCTGTAATCGTTTCACATTGACCGTTGCCTTGGCAGTCATGCGCATCACATGGGTTAAAAGCTACAATTATGAAACAATGTAGTCAGAGAGGGGAAACATGTTTGGTTTTTGTGTTTGTAATTATCTTTATTATATATCTGTATTTGTATGTTCAACCTTCAATCTTCCCTGGTTCAACATAGGTTGTAACATACAGGAGAAGAATAAGTGGAACTTTTGTCTAAAATTAAAAGGCAACGAAGGATCCTTTACAAATTGAATAAATTAGCAATAACAAATAAATATTAACCAAGGGTATGGAGTATGTATGTATTTGTTTCTCCATATATCCTAAAGGTAGCACATATATCATATACGATTACTTTTATAGATAATAATTTCAAGTCAGAGAGCTTGATGAGGGTTTCCATTTCATAGTTTGAGGAAACAATTTACTTGGGAAATACAGTTCTTAACTAAACCACTTCTTTCTAATTATTCTGTAGTGTAAAAGCTGCTTTACCTGCATTGCAGAGGGTTCCATAGTAACATGGATCACAGGTACATGTAAACGAGCAACCAGTCGACGTACAAGTTCCAAAATTACCACAGGGATCAGCATCACAAGGATCATTATCTGATACGAAAAACCGTATAAACATTTATTTAGATTAAGACAATGACGGCTACATTCGTATTTAAAAGTGGTACTTAAATTACCAGATTTACATGAGTTTTAATTAGGCCAGCTGCAATGACGACATAGTACTTTATATACATCATATATTAAAGAGCTAATTGACAAATCTTACAATTTTGACAGAGAAAGCCTTCATAGCAGGATAGACATAAACATCTGGCAGAACAGGAACCTCCATTTTCCACAACTTGACAAACACCTCCATTCAAACATTCGAATGCGTTGCATGGATCGTTAGCTGTAGGAATGCAATTTTAGAGTCTTAAGCCTAGTCTACAATGACGAAGTGTCTATGCTAAAAACATGGAATGTGCTTGCTACAAGTACACTTTTAATGACAGAATAGATATGATTGAATTGAAATGACCGCAAAAAGTCACCAAACTATATAGCAGTAAAACTGCAACAAGTCACATTTCAACACTCAAAGAGGATGAGCAACCTGCATTGTCCATGCTTGATACTGATTAATGAAACCGATTAATGAAACATAATGATCATACAATTTGAATTCACTGTAGACCTAGCTGTTTTATGGACTTACATGTTTCACAAAAGTTTCCACTGTAGCATGCTGTACATTGACACTGGTAACTGCAACCATTTGGTACACAAACACCATTATTGAGACACGGAGAATCGTCGCATGGATTAGAGTCTGTTTACAAAAGTATTATTATAAATATAGAATACATATTAAATAACTGATACTTTACTAATAAATATATATTGAATTGAATACTTAATAAAGTTGAATATATTGTGACAGTATCTATTTAATGTTACAGGAAATTTAAAATCGTTCGCAAGGTTTTTGACTGAGTTAAAACAAACGTTTATGATATTTACAAAGTAAACGTCATAGGATTTATGGCAAACGTAAAATTCAATGAATTACCACATCACATTTTAAATATTTTTAATTACTGTGACAGTATTTAGGCCTACTCATAACCTCAGAACAGAAACTGAATTCAAAATTCCCTTCACAAGACTAACTTGCAGTCAACAGTTTATACACATGGACCAAAATTGTGGAAAGAATTCACTTGTAATGGTGGTAATAAACCGGTTATTTTAAAGAAACAAAATAAATGTATAAAAAAACAGGTCAAAAAATACTTTTTATCACTATATGCTAATTAGCAACACCTTTGTTTTATTTAAGTTCTATATACTTGTTCTTATGTAAAAGGGTCCTACAAAAAAACGAAGCTACAGCTTTTTTATGCAGGATCCCTGTTTTCAGTTGTACTGTAATTATGATGTACTGTAATTGATGACTAAATAAATGTGGAATAAATAAAAATAAATAAATATGAATCCTCTATGTATGTTTTCTTGTGCGTGAAAAAATTATACCAACTTGAATTTAATAAAGGTTTATGTGATGATGATGATGACACTTTCCTCCCTAGAAATCATGTCAATGTGTTCAGTTTTTCACTTACAAATTTGACAGTTGTCACCGGTGTAGCATGACCCTTGACACTGACATATACCTGTGCAAGAAGCATCTTCTGTGCCCACTGAAATTTCACAAACACCGCCATTTTCACAAGTAATGTCATCACAGGGATTTGTAACTGTATAAAGTAACAAAAATATTATATTGAAATATGCTTCTTGATTATACTGTATAATATTAGATCTATTGGAAATATAGGTAAGCAAGAGTTTTGTTTTACTGTATTAGACTAGGACGGTAGTCAGCATTTTGTCAAGGGTGAGTTCAGCGGTGGGGTAAGCAAATGATTATGACATACTAATAGAGTTTTTATTCAAGTATTTAATTGTTTTCTTACATGTTTGACAAAAGTCTCCGGAATAACATTCTGGACAGTTACATTGACTGTTACATTCTGTCGGCGTTGCGACAATTTCACATACCCCTGGGTCGCAATTAACACTGCTACATGGATTTGTCACTGTGAAAAAAAAATCATATCTTATGTATCATAAGGTAGAAAAATGTGTATTTCTATTACTTACTATCTGGTATGGAATATATTGTAATATACATGTTACTTTGTGCAGCATCAATATCCAAAAAACAACTTACGATCTGTACACAGGGCCCCAGCGTAACATGGATCACAAATACACTGGAAGGCACATCCTTGTGCAATACAAATACCGTTTTCACCACACGGATTCAAGTTACATGGGTTGTTATCTGAAGAAGGAAAAGTGTCAACAAGTTAACACACGGCCAAGCTCTATACTGTAAGACTATTCTTATAGAGAAAGGGTTATGTTAACGACAATAGGCGAATTGAAGAGAAATATAAAACAAAATATATCCATAAATGTCGACGTACAGAAATGTATACACCTTAATTATATAGGTAATCCATTAAAAAATGTTGGTTACATTAGGAAGAACAAATTAAAATGCTTAAAATTACAAATATTAAAAATACTTACATATTTCACAGAATGCCCCTTCATAACAGGACAAGCACTTGCACGATGCTGCATTTGTATCATCTACACAACAAGTACCTTCATTTTGACATAATATATCCTCGCATGGATCAACAACTATAATGTAATTTGTACTGGATTTAATTTCAAAAGAATAATACTATAGATACTTACTTTACCCATGCTATAGATACTTAGTCATGAGGTTGTGACTATGTGTCCGTTCAAGTTTTATTTACCTGGGCAAGTTGTTTTCATGGGTAGGCCTATGCCTACATTTATCGCTAACTTTGGCGGGTTGGTCCTCCTCTTACCCGGGTAAATAAGTCTGAAGTGGTCCTAAGTAAAAGGATTATTTGCAACATTTACTAATCATAAATTTGTAATAAATGTGTAATTACATATTTCGCAATCAGTTCCAGAAAAATTTGGAGGACAATCGCATTCATAGCTACATTCACTAAAAGTTGATACAATAACACACTGACCACTATTGCAGTTAGCGCCAATACACGGATTGTTATCTAAAGAAAGAAAATATTATAATTAATACAAAGATAATTTATTATTATTATTTTTTAAATACTAGATTTGACTAAACTTAACAACGTGTGGCATGTGTTCTCCAGATCACTTGCTTTAGGTTTGAGTAAGTTCGAGATTGTAATACAAGGTACTGAGTACTTTCATGAAGTATATATAATAATAGTGAAGTAGTAACATAAAATAGTAACTTACATGTTTGACATCTGTTTCCAGAATAACAAGCTGGACATGAGCAAGAATAGCCACAGGCCTGTGCGGAACACACGCCTCCATTTTCACAAGGTAGCACAGCACAAGGATTGTTGTCTGAAAAAAAGGTATTATATTTTATAGGCCGAAATACATAATGCTTTATAAATTGTGCTCAATCGGATCCGATTTAATAACGATTAAAGTGGGCATGCTTTGATCACAGCAAGATAATACTGATTGTCCAGCAGATACATGATTCGAATCCAGTTTTTTAAATGATTATACAGTAAGACAAGCATGCATAATGTCAACGATTATCAATGAATAATTTATAGAATGACGTAATTCAGTATAATATGTAGAAAAACAGAACTTATTGTTCATTGCTGGTGCAAGTGGATCGAATGTATACTAATACTAATGGCAGCTTTCTGAATGAACTCACATTGTTCACATAGAGTCCCAGAGTAACAGCTTAAACAGTTACACACAGCTGAGTGACTAATTGATGAAGCCAGGCAAGTTCCATTATTACGACAATTCACAAACTGGCAGGGATTGGTATCTGGTAAAAAAAACAATAACATTTAAATAATTCAACATTTTTTGTATCGACTAACTTGTGAGTACATTAGAAATATGAATAGTATTATTGTAACATAGTATATAAACCATATATGTTTTAATGTTTAATATATTAAATTTTAATATATTTAGAAATTAAATATTGATACATTGGATCAACAAATAAAATTTAAAGATAATTATTAGTCTAGTATTACCTTGAGTATGATGGACAATTGAACAAATGAAAATCAGGATTTAAACGAATTTATTTGTTCAATATAAGCTTTTAAATCTACTTACATTGTTACACTTTTCAACTTCTTTATAAATGAATATTCTAACAATTGAATTCGACTCGGTTGTTTGGAGTTACGCTTTGACAGCATGTAATTATGCGGTAAACACATACTCAAATATTTAAACTAAATTCTTTGCTTTAGGAATTTAATTTATTTGTATTTTATTGAAAATCAGTGGTAAAGAAATAACAAACTACTTAAGTCGGTAGATTATCAATATAATACCAGTTGATCTGTGATCAAAGACTACAATTTATTTAAGCTTTCGAATTGCCATCATTTTGAAGAATTTTATATAATTTTCAATTGATCGTTTCTCAGAAAGAAAAGTTCAGACAAAAATAGTACCGTTTCTGTAGAATTGTTATGGACGGCAATACTTACATGTTTGACAGTAAATTCCACTGTACCAAGGTGGACAATCTGTACATTGGTAACCACATTCAGTGGATGTTTGAACGACGACACATCTTCCACCATTGCAGTTTATACCGGCACATGGATTAATTGCTAAATGGAGATAAAACACTCACTTTATCTTGTCTAGTTCATAACTTCGGATAATAGTCGTTCAAGAAATAATTTTGTTAGGATAAAATTGAATTGGTGTCTTTTACCATTTTGCTTTTAAACTATTGTCACACAAATTAAAAAGAGGTACATGCCTACTATGATAAACTTTCTAAAATATTCATAATCATTTTAGACATTCTCCATCATTTTGGCTAATGTTTGAATCCCATAGAGGGACAGATAGCGAGATATTTTCTTTTGGCAGTACCTCCCTTTCGATTCAAGCTAAATTTGATAATATAAGTAGAGTGTTATGTTATCTGAAATTATTTAGATGGTGCTTCTGAAACAGGATTCATATTTTAGATCAATGAAGATAATTGACGACTGTTTATAATATTATAGTTTCTTGTTTGTTGTGTATTTAGAAAAATTAAAATTGTATTTATCTCTATTGAATGCTTTAAAAGACTGGTTTCCTCCAAGAAAACATTATATGGTACAGGCATACAGTAGGCTGTAAACATTTTTAAATTTGTGGTTTACCATAAGTGTAAAATATTGAATTAATAATAACTTAGGACTACACGTACCTTGTTCACAGTAGTGACCAGAGTAGCACACTCGGCATATGCATTCAGCTTCAAATTCAGAGTTGACGATGCAAGTTCCGTCATTTTTACAATGAAACGTTTCACATGGGTTTTTCTCTAAACAATTATATTGTAATTATGTTAAATAAACTCGTCTAGTCGTCATTATATTTAGACCATGGCGGTATAAGATTAGCCTAAGGGGAAGATACCGCATTTTGGTAAAATTTTATGTCGAGTTTCTAATTTATTGATCACAATAGGAGTGCTATGAATAAGGAGACAAATTATATCTACTCACCTATTTCACAATTTGTACCATAATATAAAGGTGGACAAATACATTGGTAAGAACAGTCATTGAAAGTTGAAATAGTATTACACTGACCGTTGTTACAGTTAACTCCGTTGCAAGGATTGTTAACTACAAATGAAAACAATTGAACAGTTTCAAATTTGATAGATGACCTATACGTTTGAAAAATACAATTCACTTTACACCATTTCCTTTAAAAATTAAATAAATATATGAATATAAAGAATGGCTGTGTTAAAAAAGAAGAAAATTCAACAGATATGAAGAAGTACAAGCCATTGAATGAATACCGAAGCTAGAAGCTGGTATTATCATTAGTTTTGATATTATTCATTGCAGAAGCAACCATTTTATAAGCATGTTAAACTGACAAATGCCCCCACTTTCTATCAACTTAAATATATTATATTGCTGTACATCTTTACTATGAACAGTACGCATTCTTAAAATAATATAAAAATAGTATAAAACCACACATTAATATGGAAACAATACTTTATATTAGAAATTATAATACATTGCCAATCGTGTGGAAATAAAGAGTTTGTTGTTATACATTGTTTTTAGTTACTGTCTGTATTTGACAGTCTTACATGTTTGGCACTGACTCCCAGTAAAACAGCTTGCACATCTGCAGTTAAAGCTGCATCCATCCTCTTCACAATAACCATAATCGCCACAAGTTACACCAGAACAGGGATTGGAATCTAGAATTGGACAATGTTCGATAATTAATAATTAGAGCTATAGGTTAGGTTTGTTCAGTTATGGTATGTGATGATAGTTCTATGTAAGACGTTGATAAAGTTGGTAAAAGCTACTTTCATATTGGATATGGTGATGTTAAACATAACATAAATATGAAAACAATTAAATAAAGCTGCTTGCTGACAGATCTTTGATCAGGATGACAGTGAGTGAGTTGTTTATACTGTAACATTATCAATAATTAACTAGTAATGAAAAGAATAAACTTACATATATCACAGTATGCACCACTGTAGCACGATCCCACACATTGACAGTAATATCCTGTTCCCCACGCATTTGCAACGCATATTCCGTTGTCACCACATCGGTGATTTAGACAAGGATCACCAACGGGTATATAGCCTAAAATAAAGTTAATTTATATTTCTAGTATTAGCGTTAAGTAAAACTAAATACTAAGCTAGTACAAAATAATTCTTCAACATAATATGCTAGCCTGTGTCGGAATAGGTCATTAGGTTGATTAAAACCTATTTAAATGAAATAAACTGCAGAATGATGAGTGAGTTTATATTTATTGCATTAGCGTTAAGTAAAAATATCTTCTACAAGTTCTAATGGTATGTATATCTACTATCAATAAAACATACTAAGGTATGAAAATAATTTTTCAACATTAGATGCTGGTTTATGTGTCGGCGGACAAAGTTTGAGTTTGATTAAATACTATTTACAAGTAGAACACATTTATTCACATTTATGTTGAATAACCATTAATTGATAATACATATATTTATTTACATATTCACTACTACAATTTAATTACAGAATGAGTATTGACTTACCAGCACTTGAAAAACTAAATGTCCCTACAATTACAATTAACAACTGGAGTTCCATCTTCCTTGTATGCTTGACCCAATAATAAATATTTTGCACAAAAATTTTTTTTTATATATATACATGCCTAAATATGTTAATCTTCATTTAATCTATTTAACCATATTTTACATTCATTCTGTTAGTTCGCTACAATACAATTTCAATTGTTTAAACACTCAATACTGTCCTTGTCGTCAGTAAGCTGAAATCGTTCGAATACAATTTATGTTGATCCTGTTTATAGTAATTTTTTTCTTTACGAAATACTTGAAGTAAGTAAATAGTGTATTAAGTATTTTAATAATCCCTTCTTGACAATCCCGACGCGAGGTGATAACTACAATGTATACAATACAGGAATTCTTTCATATTCCTTAGTAACCATCTTAAGACATGAACTCCTAAGTTAATAACTCGGTCACTGTCTAGTGCTGTACAATTATTTTAGTTACGGCATACCAAGCATGGGGGAGGGTGGTGGGTTAGGGTTCGATTTAGGGGGTTAGGGGGATAGGGAGGGGGTATTTTTTAGCAAAAAGGGTACCGTTACCAACTGAATGAAAGATAGATTTAGGCTTACTCTAGACTAGGATTTGTACATTCACATAGCATTTTCAATGGTGGTCTCAAGTTTGAAAAGGGCACGAACCTCTGACTACGGGCTTGGTTAGACTAAATGCCGCATAAACATTATATTTATCACATATGTCAAATACAAAGGTCGAGGAAGTTGAATTAGAGGCAACCTTAATTTGTGATTCGGTACACACGCACAGTTAAGAATGTAATGAGAACTACGACCAAAAAAAACATAACAAATATCGGTCAGCCTTTGAGCTGTCGTCCAACAGTTGATAAAAAGAGAAATTTAAAAAGCAAAATATGATTCCACAATATTAAACTTTGTGATAACAAAGACTATAAACCGTTACAGTATAGTTCCTAATAACTACACAACTGTGCCAACATCTTGACCTGGATTCCACATCTAAAGCTTACCGATTGGATTTTCTTTGAAAAATTCTTTTGTAACGTTTCATAAAATCTAAAAACTCGTTTAAAAATGTTGGACGGTTAGAATCTATGGTAAGGTTAGAATCTCGAGAGGGTACTGTAGAATCTCGAGACAGTATCGGTTGGTGGTGGTCCACACGATGAACGTATACTCAATATGCAAATCACACCTTATTTAAATAGGCCTAGTACACCTTTGACCTGTGTAGTATTTATTGAGAATTACTTTCATTAGGCGGCACCACGTTGTATCTTCGGCCCAGCACTTACTATAGCAACCGAAATTCTTTTGAAACCAGTATCAATTAACCTGGGTGAAGATTGAGAGAAGTGGATCACGAGAGAAGCAAAGTAATATCTTTAAAACGCTGGATTAATAACGAATATTTGATAGGAAAAAAGAAAATCTAAGTGATAAATGCTATGGTTACCAATATCAAAAACCACATCCGGGTCCGGGTATAGAAGCGAATTAGGCCTATTAAGATGATCAACTTTAATATTAAAATATGCATTAATAACGATTACTAGGACTAATCATACAAAAGATGACAGATGAGCTAGACATGTTGGACCGTTTTGACAGTGATGATAACATAACATAAATGACAATGACTGTAACCATGATTATGATAACAAATAATGATAATGATCGTAGTCATGGTGATTCAATGGTGATGACAATAAAGACTATGGTCATGGCGAAAATGACGTGACAATATAAATTGTAGTCTGTCATGAATGTCATAGAAATGACAATCGTAAAGTGATTATGTTTATGTTACTTTTAGTGAAGCATTTTACAATAATATACCACCAATTTAATGAGATGTTATTAACCATATTTATGTATATTTTTACATTTTATTTGCAGTTTATAAACATTTTCGTATTACATTTTTTTTTATGATTAGACCAATAAAGATTAATATGAATCATAAAGACCAATGATATTAGACACGAGGTAAGAACAGCAACAATTGGTTGGTATCGTAGTAACTCGAATGAATTGTTTTGTACACAAGATTTAATGTAAGTAAAAGGACTTCTTTAGCTTTGTGGTATTGTAGTGGTGATTTCGTGAATTCCATTGTTTACTTTGCATTAGATATGAATCAGTTGACTATATATAACATGTTTTTGTTGAATATGCCATTTTAATGTAACTTTAAATATTAAACTTTAACCAAAAATTGGATCGAAAAAAAAATTATTTACCTGAAAAGCAAAAAATACTCAAATTGTCTCAGACAATTAGTTAATTTGGCTTCTTATAAGTGAAACCATTATTTTTTTCATTTTTCTACAGCTTAATTAAAAATACACAATGGCCTATTCAATGTCTGATTTTATTAATCTTCATTTTTCCGTCATGTTTTTGAGAGACAATACATCTTTAAACTCTGATCGATGAAATACATTTCACATTAGAAATGCTATAATTAATTAGACGTTCACAACTTTTAATAATTGTTAGATTTGCTATTATCTAATTTAAAGTTATTTGATTATGGAGTAACAAAAATAACGAAGTAATCACAATTTTAATTTTAAAAGTACGTTTATTAAAATGTAGAAAGTAAATGTCCTACTAAACAAATACAAAACAAATCAAATATCATATTATTTTATATTTTAGTTCAAATTGAACACCGTTTATATAAATAAATTATAATAATTTTTTTCTGGTTTTACAAAAACCCATGAATTTCATTGTAACAAATTAATTATACTGTAACATTAAATTCAAAATACAGTACGTCCCTAGCTACAAATTCTATCAAACTAAAAGTTATATTAATGCTTATATTATATTATTTAATATTTAGTTCCAGTTTTATTTTATTGGAAACTTGTTATTTTCTATTGTTAATCGCAAAGAGGCTTTACCCTGTATGCGCTCTAAAAATGTATTATTATTAGGCCCTATTATTATTATCTTAATGAAGATAAATTAACTTTTACATATTTATTCATTTATTAATATAAATTCTTATAAAACAGTATTAAAATTACCAAATATATTATATAATATAAATAAATTCACAAATATTAGAAATATCTTACTGAATGATTATTGGAGATGTGATAGAAATAGAATCGTGTTAAACATTGTTTTCACACAATTCCTGCTTATTTATATAATATTTATTTCATATTATCCTCCGTATGGGGCGTAGTAACCAGAAGTATCTGCAAGTAAAATTGTAAAATGTTAGTCTTATCACATAAATCACTGTACTCCGAGAGGCATTGTTAATTATGACATAGGAGTCTTGTTAGTAACAAATAAATCACTGTAGACCGAGAGGCATTGTTAATTATGACATAGGAGTCTTGTTAGTAACAAATAAATCACTGTACTCCGAGAGGCATTGTTAATTAGGTAACAAACGCATAAACACATACATTTTGTAATCCGTGTTCATACTTACATTGACATCTATTGCCAGTAGTTCCACGACGGCACCAACACCTGTAGCGTTCACACGATGGTACAAGTGGAATACAAACTCCATTGTTTTGGCACCCATGATTTTCACATGGATCAACTCCTGTTAGTGTATAAAAATATGATATTGAAACAAACAGTAATTACAGTTAGAGATTACAGAAGATCTTAAAAACCTAAATAATTAGGTACTCCTTATACTGATGAAGGGTTACTGTTACCCAAAAGCTCTGCAAATTTTTCTGGTTGTTTTAATTTATCATTTTGATTTAGCTTTTTGCTTATTTTATTTCAGTAATTTGTCTTTGGATTTCTATTAGCCTAATAATATATATACATAAGCAATATGAATGTACTGATGTGCAGACAAATTTGTATTTAAAAGAGAGTGAAGTCTTACGGGAGGCACAGTATCGTCCAGTGTAACACATGGGACAAACACACTTGTACGTATTACATCCAGTTGATTCACACACGCCACCATTACCACATTTATGACTATCGCATGCACTGCTTACATCTAGTAAAAAAAAACATAACATAGTTATTAAATATTTTTAAAACACCATAATACGGTTATCCTCTTTTGACTCTAAATTTCAACATATTTTATGCGCAACTAGAATATATCTTCATTCATGTACTTTAAAGTTAATTATTAGCAACGGTTTATGAGTTTCTAACAAGAAAAATTCTTTAATCAGTCTTTTCTATATACAAAGCTAAATGTTTAAAATATTACATATATTAATATACATGGAATAAGAATAATGTTATTAAGCTTTGTCTACACTATCAAACTAGTTTGATAAAAAAGTGTGATGTGGCCAAATATGGTAGTGATATGACATCATCGTGTCTATCCATATATGGGCATATTACATTTTTTTGTCACATCAATTTTAATAGTGTAGACAGAGCTTTAGATTTTACTCACAGTCTTGACATAGAGTGCCAGAATAACACTCTTTACATTTACATTCAGTAGTGTGGTCTGGTTTAACTACACAAGTTCCATTATTTTCACAATCAGTGTATTGACAAGGGTCAATATCTAAAAAGAAGGGAAAAAAGTTATTAGTAATAATTTATTTGTCTCAAAATAACAAGAAGAAGGAATAACTTGAATAGAAACAGTGTAGTTTTGAAAATTTATGTTGGCCAGTTTTTTTTTTTTCATTCTGAAATGAAAAAAACATAACATACACATAACTAAAAGCTCTGCCTAGGCATATGAAAATTAAATCGCATGTTTCCATACAGCTATGAAACCATCCTTTAAAATCTTATGAAAATGAGGCAATACAGTTTTCTACTTTCTTTTATTTACCCACAAATATAAAGTATAACCATTATAACACAAATAAAACATAATATATCCTGCTAACCAACAAATATAGACAGAAACAAACACACCCGATTTACCTCATAACCTCCTGCAATTCTGGTGGAGGTAATAAATGACATCTAAAAGTTATGATTTCAGGGAATTTATAACCAAATGGAATGCTTTAACAAGTAATTGAATACTGTACTTACAAGTTTCACAATTGTTTCCAGTATAGCCATATGGACAGTTGGTACATTCATATGTGCACTGACTGATGTTTGAAATAACTACACATTGCCCGCCATTACAATTCACATCTTCACAAGGGTTAATGTCTAAGTAGAAAATAATTTATTAAAATTTAGTGAAATAAATTCATACAAACACAATTAAAATTACAATTACAACAGATAGGAGGATGGAAAGTAAGACCTTTCAAAATGATTTGAAAATAATGCTGAAATGATTAATTATTATTTTATAAGAAAAATGTATAATAATTGTAAAATTATAATTAATATAAGAACTTTGTATGTATGTAGATAGGATTCTTACAATATTCACAACTGTCACCAGTATAGCATGCTGGACATTTACACCAAAAATTACAACCCTCAGAAATACAGAGACCAGAGTTTTGACATGGATTACTATCATCATTACAAGGATCATTATCTGTAACAAAAATGGGTATAAATTGTTAATTATAATTCAAATAACTTAAGTAATTGCAGTAAATAATTTTGAATTCAAAATTCAACAAACTTACATTTTTCACAGTATGTTCCAGAATAACAATCTTGACACGCGCAATAAACTTGGTAATAAGAATTAATGTAACAATTTCCACCATTTTTACAATCAACTGAGTCACATGGATTGGTATCTGAAGAATAGAATAGAGATGATTAAAGCACAAATGATTTTATATGGAATATTATTTGATAATGATTAATGAATGTAGAATTAAGTAACTTACATATTTCACAGTTATCTCCAGAATAGTGAGCAGGACAATTAATGCATTGGTATGAACACACTGAATCTGTTGAGATTACGTCACATTTGCCACCATTACAGTCAATATCACTGCAAGGATCAATTTCTGTAAAACAATAAAGTAAAATGTCATCAAATGAAATAATGTTTTAGCTGTTAATTTTTGTTTACTAGTTACAACACTGAAAAACATATCATAAGTTTTATTTAGCCATAAATTTTTACTCATTTTCTAACAAAGAGGTTCATGTAATATATGTAATATTAGACAGAGTGTTTTACCATTTTCACAACTTTCACCAGTATAGCATGCTGGACATTTACACCAAAAATTACAACCCTCAGAAATACAGAGACCAGAGTTTTCACATGGATTACTATCATCACTACAAGGATCATTATCTGTAAGAAAAAAGTGTATAATTCCATTATATTTAAATTAATAAATTGTTAGTTTTTTTTCAAATAACTTTAGTAATTTTAACTAAGATAGAAAAAATAATAATTGTTGATCAAAATTCAACAAACTTACATTTTTCACAGTATGTTCCAGAATAACAATCTTGACACGTGCAATAAACTTGATAATAAGAATTAATGTAACAATTTCCACCATTTTTACAATCAACTGAGTCACATGGATTGGTATCTGAAGAATAGAATAAAGATGATTAAAGCACAAATGATGTTATAAGGCATACTTGATAATGATTATGAATGTATAATAAGTTAATTTACATATTTCACAGTTATCTCCAGAATAGTGAGCAGGACAGTTAATACATTGGTATGAACACACTGAATCAGTTGAGATTACATCACATTTGCCACCATTACAGTCAATATCACTGCAAGGATCAATTTCTGTAAAACAATAAAGTAAAATGTCATCAAATTAAATAATGTTTTTGCTCTTGATTTTTGTTTACTAGTTACAACCTATCATAAATTGTATTTAGGCATTACATTTTCAAATTAGTTGATTTGTACTCATTTCTAACAAAAAGGTTCATTAAATATATGTAAGATGTTAGACAGTGTCTTACCATTTTCACAACTGTCACCAGTATAGCATGCGGGACATTTACACCAAAAATTACAACCCTCAGAAATACAGAGACCAGAGTTTTCACATGGATTACTATAATTATTACAAGGATCATTATCTGTAAGAAAAATGTGTATAAATTGTTATTCTTATTTCAATGAACTAAGATAAGAAATTTTGGATTCAAAATTCAACAAACTTACATTTTTCACAGTATGTTCCAGAATAACAATCTTGACACTCGCAATAAACTTGGTAATAAGAATTAATGTAACAATTTCCACCATTTTTACAATCAACTGAGTCACATGGATTGGTATCTGAAGAATAGAATAGAGATGATTAAAGCAAATGATTTTATATGGAATATTATTTGATAATGATTAATGAATGTATAATTAAGTAACTTACATATTTCACAGTTATCTCCAGAATAGTGAGCAGGACAGTTAATACATTGGTATGAACACACTGAATTAGTTGAGATTACGTCACATTTGCCACCATTACAGTCAATATCACTGCAAGGATCAATTTCTGTAAAACAATAAAGTAAAAATTCATCAAATGAAATAATGTTTTAGCTGTTAATTTTTGTTTACTAGTTACAACACTGAAAAACATATCATAAGTTTTATTTAGGCATACATTTTTACTCATTTTCTAACAAAGAGGTTAATGTAATATATGTAATATTAGACAGTGTTTTACCATTTTCACAACTTTCACCAGTATAGCATGCTGGACATTTACACCAAAAATTACAACCCTCAGAAATACAGAGACCAGAGTTTTCACATGGATTACTATCATCACTACAAGGATCATTATCTGTAAGAAAAAAGTGTATAATTCCATTATATTTAAATTAATAAATTGTTAGTTTTATTTCAAATAACTTTAGTAATTGTAACTAAGATAGAAAAAATAATAATTGTTGATCAAAATTCAACAAACTTACATTTTTCACAGTATGTTCCAGAATAACAATCTTGACATTCACAATAAACTTGATAATAAGAATTAATGTAACAATTTCCACCATTTTTACAATCAACTGAGTCACATGGATTGGTATCTGAAGAATAGAATAGAGATGATTAAAGCAAAAATGATTTTATATGGAATATTATTTGATAATGATTAATGGATGTATAATTAAGTAACTTACATATTTCACAGTTATCTCCAGAATAGTGAGCAGGACAGTTAATACATTGGTATGAACACACTGAATCTGTTGAGATTACGTCACATTTACCACCATTACAGTCAATATCACTGCAAGGATCAATTTCTGTAAAACAATAAAGTAAAATGTCATCAAATGAAATAATGTTTTAGCTGTTAATTTTTGTTTACTAGTTACAACACTGAAAAACATATCATAAGTTTTATTTAGCCATAAATTTTTACTCATTTTCTAACAAAGAGGTTCATGTAATATATGTAATATTAGACAGTGTTTTACCATTTTCACAACTTTCACCAGTATAGCATGCTGGACATTTACACCAAAAATTACAACCCTCAGAAATACAGAGACCAGAGTTTTCACATGGATTACTATAATTATTACAAGGATCATTATCTGTAAGAAAAATGTGTATAAATTGTTATTTTTATTTCAATGAACTAAGATAAGAAATTTTGGATTCGAAATTCAACAAACTTACATTTTTCACAGTATGTTCCAGAATAACAATCTTGACACTCGCAATAAACTTGGTAATAAGAATTAATGTAACAATTTCCACCATTTTTACAATCAACTGAGTCACATGGATTGGTATCTGAAGAATAGAATAGAGATGATTAAAGCAAATGATTTTATATGGAATATTATTTGATAATGATTAATGAATGTATAATTAAGTAACTTACATATTTCACAGTTATCTCCAGAATAGTGAGCAGGACAGTTAATACATTGGTATGAACACACTGAATTAGTTGAGATTACGTCACATTTGCCACCATTACAGTCAATATCACTGCAAGGATCAATTTCTGTAAAACAATAAAGTAAAAATTCATCAAATGAAATAATGTTTTAGCTGTTAATTTTTGTTTACTAGTTACAACACTGAAAAACATATCATAAGTTTTATTTAGGCATACATTTTTACTCATTTTCTAACAAAGAGGTTAATGTAATATATGTAATATTAGACAGTGTTTTACCATTTTCACAACTTTCACCAGTATAGCATGCTGGACATTTACACCAAAAATTACAACCCTCAGAAATACAGAGACCAGAGTTTTCACATGGATTACTATCATCACTACAAGGATCATTATCTGTAAGAAAAAAGTGTATAATTCCATTATATTTAAATTAATAAATTGTTAGTTTTATTTCAAATAACTTTAGTAATTGTAACTAAGATAGAAAAAATAATAATTGTTGATCAAAATTCAACAAACTTACATTTTTCACAGTATGTTCCAGAATAACAATCTTGACATTCACAATAAACTTGATAATAAGAATTAATGTAACAATTTCCACCATTTTTACAATCAACTGAGTCACATGGATTGGTATCTGAAGAATAGAATAGAGATGATTAAAGCAAAAATGATTTTATATGGAATATTATTTGATAATGATTAATGGATGTATAATTAAGTAACTTACATATTTCACAGTTATCTCCAGAATAGTGAGCAGGACAGTTAATACATTGGTATGAACACACTGAATCTGTTGAGATTACGTCACATTTACCACCATTACAGTCAATATCACTGCAAGGATCAATTTCTGTAAAACAATAAAGTAAAATGTCATCAAATGAAATAATGTTTTAGCTGTTAATTTTTGTTTACTAGTTACAACACTGAAAAACATATCATAAGTTTTATTTAGCCATAAATTTTTACTCATTTTCTAACAAAGAGGTTCATGTAATATATGTAATATTAGACAGTGTTTTACCATTTTCACAACTTTCACCAGTATAGCATGCTGGACATTTACACCAAAAATTACAACCCTCAGAAATACAGAGACCAGAGTTTTCACATGGATTACTATAATGATTACAAGGATCATTATCTGTAAGAAAAATGTGTATAAATTGTTATTTTTATTTCAATGAACTAAGATAAGAAATTTTGGATTCGAAATTCAACAAACTTACATTTTTCACAGTATGTTCCAGAATAACAATCTTGACACTCGCAATAAACTTGGTAATAAGAATTAATGTAACAATTTCCACCATTTTTACAATCAACTGAGTCACATGGATTGGTATCTGAAGAATAGAATAGAGATGATTAAAGCAAATGATTTTATATGGAATATATTTGATAATGATTAATGAATGTATAATTAAGTAAACTTACATATTTCACAGTTATCTCCAGAATAGTGAGCAGGACAGTTAATACATTGGTATGAACACACTGAATCTGTTGAGATTACGTCACATTTGCCACCATTACAGTCAATATCACTGCAAGGATCAATTTCTGTAAAACGATAAAGTAAAAATTTATCAAATGAAATAAAATTTTAGCTGTGGATTTTTGTTTACTAGGTACAGTACAACACTGAAAATGTAATATGTAAGATTTACCATTTTCACAACTGTCACCAGTATAGCATGGTGGACATTTACACCAAAAATTACAACCCTCAGAAATACAGAGACCAGAATTTTCACATGGATTATCATCATTATAACAAGGATCATTATCTGTAAGAAAAAAGTATATAATTTCATTATATTTAAATTAATAAAATAATATTAATTAATTGTAATTAAGATAAGAAAAAATAATTTTGGATTCGAAATTCAACAAACTTACATTTTTCACAGTATGTTCCAGAATAACAATCTTGACATTCGCAATATACTTGGTAATAAGAATCAATGTAACAATTTCCACTATTTTTACAGTCAACTGAGTCACATGGATTTCTTTCTAAAAAATGTAATAAAACACAAAGTTACAGTATGTTCACACAAATATTTATTTCACTTTTAACATAATATTTTAGAAAATATTTCAACTGTAGTAAGAACATCAAACTAGGCCTACAATGATTAAATTTATCAATGGCTTCATGCTATATTAACATAACATGCTATATTATCAACTTACTGAGTTCGCAATGACTTCCATAATAATATTGGGGGCAATTTCTGCATCTATATGAACATTCAGAATCTGTTGAGATGACTTCACACTCACCGCCATTACAGTTAACCTCGTTACATGGATCGGAATCTTCAAGAAACACAAAAATAGAAAACAATTGAAGGAAAATTATCAACATCAACAAAACTGTTGATATGTTGGCTCAATAGTTCATCATGTTTAAATCGAAAATTATACAAATGATTGTGAATGGAGTGGTAGGTCATATGTTAATAACACAAGAATTATTTTTGTTTCTTTTATTGTATATAGATATAATAGCAGGGCAAAGTGAAATTACACTAAGACAGTACTCAACTACAGTATAGTAGGTATAGGCCTACTATATACAATATAACAGTAAAGTACATTTTAATTAGGGTGTGAAATTATACTATATAGTAATTACACCAAGTAATTTTACTCATTGAATAAAAAAAGTCAACTTACATGTTTGGCAAACCTGCCCACTGTAACACCCTTCACATTTACAACTAGCATCACATCCATCGGATTCACAAAGTCCACCATTCTTGCACCATATACTTCCACATGGATTGTTATCTGAAAATAAGATTAAACAATAGAGTAACATAACATTGGCTTTATAATAATTTATTACTAATACTACCGTCTAAAAATCACATTGGAAAGTATTTTTCCATTATAATCCTTGTGAGTATATCCAGCATTCCTACCCAATAACACATATTATATAAAACATAAATAAATTCATTTCATTTGATTGGATGATTGTGGATCACATGGCATGCAATAGTATGCACTAATGAACGAACATTTAATAGTACTTTTTTTATTTGTATAATATTGCCTGTTATACATGTTTTCCTGTATCTTAGTATTTTTTTTTAGTATACATAATTATATTCATGAAAGTAATGATACTTACAGGTAGTACAATAGGGGCCACTATAGCATGACTCTGTGCACCGACAGTAGTAGCCTGTACCCCACGCATTGGCTACACATTCTCCATACTCGCTACATCTGTGATTTAAACATGGATCCCCTACTGGTATATAGCCTATAAGAAATCAGTGGGGTAGTAACATTTCAATCAACACTATGTATTCGAGTGTATTTGTTTCCTATTATCTTCTTCAGTCAAAACAATTAATTAATTATTGTGTGAACATTTATTTTTTCATTCATTTTGTAGTATTTTTTTTACAAAATTCTTACAATCTCAGGTATTTTATAACTTATTAATGAATAACATTGGTAATTTGTTTTCACAAAAAAAAATTTTAAATTAACACACTTTTTTATAGTATTAACTACACTAAATTTGTTATACTATTTTTTATTTTAACAATTTTAATAATTTACTAAATTTAATTTCTACAGCATTAACCATCTACACAAATATGAAATAGATAAGATAAAGACTTACCAGCATTTGCAAAATTAAATATGCTCAAAACAATTAAAGTAATTTGTAGCTCCATGGTCGTTAGTATCGGAGGATGAAATATTACATATTAAGTGAAAGTTGATCATTTATATATGGACTAATCATAATAAAGATAATATCATAACACTCCTTTACCATTCCTTAATTCAGATTTCTATAACTTAAACTTAATTCCTTTTTTTTTAAGCCATTAAGTGGTTGAAAATCGTTCAAATAGAGAGTGCTTCAGTTAAGCCGACCTCTTTAAGATGTGTTTACCAAGAATGCATCATTAGTTTCAAGTACTTGTAGGAAGGTAGTGGTTATGGGGCGCTTATAAGTTTTTTAAAAGTAAATATTAATTCTGGAAAGTAAGTCAAATTGTGGTGATATAACCACCATGAATTCTACGAAAGTCATAGCAACAGTATATACCAATAAAAATATGTTGAGAGCATGTAGTGGTTAGGAAGTCAGATGTTGAAATTAAATAACTTTGTGATGTGTTTCTTAACTATATGTCTGTTTACACAATATTGACATTAATTTATACAGGATATGAATTAATAGTTTATCGTTACAACAAATAATATAATCAGTTATAATCCAAAAACATAACGTATATATTATTATTTATAAACATTACAACTGGTAAGAACAATTTACCTAATTATGAAAATGATTCACAGATTTAAAATTAGTAAATTAAATAGCAACGAACCGAGAATCGATGTTATCAATAACAACTATGATGTGAGCATGCTTACAGTACAAAGCAATACCGCATAATAATGAATAAGCGTCCATGATTTCCAAATAAACAAAAACTCATTTAAAAATGATAAAAAGTATATACAGAAACTTTTTTTCACAAAAGGTCATTTTCCCTCCAAAAAATGGCAAAATCATCCTATCTAGACAAGTTAGGCTTATTTATCATCACTTCTTATCCTGGTCTAGTTTGCAAATGGCATTTCATGAAACAGGGTGGTTTATTTAAAACTTAAAAACCTCTCGCTACAAGCATGATATATGTACTTAGCCGCATCTTAGTTTATTTTGCATTGAATGTGGCTTTACAATAATTCTGGCGTTGGTATCTCTATAGTAACCAATTTTTAAGGATTAGGTAAGGCACAAATAACTGGTTTTGATGTTGTGAAGTACTAACTTTTAAGTTCTGTCCTGCAGTTTCCCAATGTGGGGTAAATTTGAAATTGAATTTTGTCTGGGAAACAATTATTACAGAGAGCTTATATTACATCCTGGACTAATTAACCATCAAGCATAATTAATTAAATTAAAAACTACAGTAGACCTTCTATTAATTAATAGGTTGGCCCATGGAGTAAAGAATTATTCTTTAATCCATGGTCGGCCATAGTGTTATATAAATTTCCCCTTATTCTTTTTACAAGATACATTGATTTCAAAGTGTTCTAATATGGGTGTCTCAAAGGAAGTTGATTGTGGTTTTTTCTGTGTAAACTAAAACTATAAACTACACATTTTTAGTTAGTGTATAGATCATACTCATCAATGTAGGACAGTTTAACAATAACCAGTTACTTTGGTGTTGGTATTTCAAGGTCACTTTGATAAGCCTGTTGATTTATGAAAAGGAAAGTAGCATTTAATTGATCTATTGATTAACCAATATCGTCCGTTTCTTAATCACGAAAACCACTACCTTCAAGTACTTGAAATTTTTTTCAAACCAGAACAAGAAAATGTTTTTTTTTTCACACTGTATGTCATATTTCAATGATTATTTTATTATTATAGTATTTCATTCTGACTGAACTATTCTGCATTCTTCCCAAACTACTTGTCTCATGTTCAATGTGAAATTTTATTTTATATAAAATTTAAATTGGACCAAACAAATTGAAAGCATTAAGTCATAGATCGATAAACAAGATAAAAACAAAGAAATATTTATTAACGCATTTTTTATTCTACAATAATAAAATAACAAATACAAATAATTATTTTCAATAAAATAGATTATATATTACATGTATAAAAACAACTAATAGAAAATTACTATTAATATATAGTACAGTATTTTTATAAATTTGTAAATATTATATATATGTTTATATCTATAAATAATTGTTTAAGAATAATATAATAATAGTTACAAAAATAGTATTGTAACATCGTTTATTAAAAAATAAAATAAAAACATTAAAATATCTCTATATCTGTTTTAGTTTAGTTAATTATATTTTATTTATAAAACACTGAATATAAAAATATCTATTATATAAAGTATAGTCATGGTTGAAAAGCGTCACTAAGAAGTGGAAATTTCCCGTTACTAAAGCAAGAAAATGGAGGTAACAAAAAAATAAAAACAAAATTTCGTAGGGTTATTTTATTTATTTTGTTTATTATTGAATGGAATTAGACAGTTGTCCCTTAAGAATGATTCGGGAAAGTTAAAACAGGCCTTTTATAATCTTAGAAGTACTTATATACTAAATCTTAAAGCTCAGGTACAGGCATGAATTTTAAATATAATATCTGGTTAATTGTACATAAATCAAATATTTGTAACAGAAATCAAGACAAAAAACATGAATTTCCATTAATATGGTCAAATACATAATTTGGCAATATTCTGCTATAAAAACCAGGAAGACTTTTTCATGTTATGTAATAACATGTCTGGTGACTCCCTAAAAGGTGAAAAAAGATGGTGGATATACTACTGATAATTTTTGCTATAGCATGAAAATAAAAATCTGATTTTACTGTGTAATTTTAACTATCCCCCACTGATAAGTGCTTATTTTCAACAAGCTTGTGTAACACAAATAAAATCCCAAAAATTATGAAACATAGGGGAAACTATAGATCGATAATTATTGGAATGTATGATCAATAGAAATGTTTTGCCCGCACCTGGCCTTTAAGCTGTAAAATTATGATTATTTATTAAGTGATTAAATTTATATTCACTACATCTGCCTTGATCTATGCTGTTCGTAGGTATATATGCTTGGTTGATGTGCAGTCTTTTCACATACTACAGAAGCAAGAAAGAACAATTCAATAAACAAATGCAAACATTTAATTTAATTAACATTTATAAATACTATATTCAATTATTATTATTATTGGTATTATTTTAAAAATATGTATGGCAGGATGTGCTGTTTGTTAGTTAGTATGTTTGCTATTTGGTTGTTACTTATTTGTAACTAGAAAACTTTATTATTATTATCATTACTAGATGGTTCTCGAATACACAGTAATTTCAGTGTAAAAAAACTGGCGATTTCAAATGTACGTACCGCAGGACTATAAATACATTGTCGTTTTCAGAAACAAATAAATAAACACGATGATTAATATAGTCAACTAATTAGGAATTAGAGATAGGAATTAGGCCTACTTCCGACGGAGAAACTTGTCTTAAAAATGAGTCAAAATTTTTTATTTGAACTCATTTAAACAAACCCAATTTGTGTTTTGTATATAACATTCAAGTTGAGGGATGGGGAAGAGGATGGGAAGAACAATTTTTAAATATATTCTTTATCCACTCAGTAACGAAATATTGTTTTAAATGTTTTATAGGGCTATCAATAATATAACACTAAACACAGTAAAACATTTACGATTTAATACTTTGTTAAAACTGTCCCCAATAGTCGATTGAAATAGTAAAGTACATGTAGCGATACACCACTACAACGTTTATATTTTGTATAAGCATTAATTAAAATTCAAACGTTGAGAAGCAACTGTCAGTAATAGAGTATTTTATTTGTATATGTATATTTATATGTGTTTATATATCTAACAGTAACCACATTCCAGTAAGAAAATTTCAAATGGCGACCAAAAATGGTTAATACGTATTTACAATAGTGTCGAAGTATTGCAATACTATATCTCAGTTGTAAGTTTATTCTTCCAGGGCCCATAAATGTACATACTTGTGTGAATCCAAAGCCTCATAAATTTACCTACAAACTGGGAGTCTGAGAGATTGGAATGTTCCATTCATCGCAAATTAATACATTTGTATAAACGTATATTAAATCTATCAAAATAGTATTTTTTTAAAGAAAATCGGCCTGTCTTCAACATTATGATACTGTACTCGAGCTGTTCAACCAGTTTTCAGCTATTAAAAACAATTATCGTAGGAGGAGATAGGAAAATGTGTAGCATCCTCGTATTATTGTGTTGAGGTATTTTTCAAGAGGACATCCATTAGACAGTGTATACCACAATCGGAAAACATGCGGGGCAAATCGCAAACCTAAATTCGTTTTAATTGTCAATAACTAATTATCTAACTCAATTTAATTAGTAAATAGGGTTACATCAGGTGGTTAAAATCAGTACCGAGATTCTAACCAACTTTAGATACCATCGAGTAAACATTTTAGAATTAACTCGCGATTTACCGAATTTTGTCCTTGCGTAAATTTATATATAGATTATTATTATTATTAAGTTTAAAACAAATTAAAAGAAGTTTATGTATCTTTATTATTTATATATTTTGGCATTCCTAATTTATATTGCAATGTGTTTATTTAAGGAGCCTATTCATTTCAAGCTGTGGTTTCTATCACTTAATACTTTTTTTTTATTGAACTGAAACTAAAGGAAATAAAATAATAATATTTAGTACTTACTTACTTTCATACAGGATTATTCTGAAAGAAAAATAATATTTTAATTATTATGCAGACAATTGCTTGAATACCTGATTTGATTTGGTTTATTTGGTTCAAACACATAAATGACATATAAAAATGGTACAGGAAACAAAATTATTTTAGAGGTTTTATATGGAAAGCTTATATTAAGCAGAGTGGCGATCAGAATTTTTCCTACTTCACGGTAGGTGAGCTATGTGAAAATTAAGCTAGTTGGTGATCAATCATCATTTGAATGTGAATTGTTTTAAACATTTACCATCAAATTGACAGTTGTTGCCAAAATGCCCCTCTTCACATTCGCATCTATAAAAACAGATATTTTCAGAAAATGGGACTGGTACACATGTTCCTCCATTTTGACAAGGTGTGCC